>NC_089580.1:89763019-90052859 GCF_019320115.1 Miscanthus floridulus | reverse complement strand
TCATGATTGGAGGTTTTGTTAAAAACAACTTGAGCTCCTCGAAAGCTGTGTCTACCTCCTCTGACCATGAAAAAATCTCGGAGGCCTTGAGGAGCTTGAAGAAAGGTTGCCCTTTTTCACCGAGGCGCGAGATAAATTGGCTTAACGCAGCCATGCAGCCTATAAGCTTCTGTATATCCTTGACACACGTCGACCGTTTCATGTTGGTGATGGCGGAGACCTTATCAGGGTTTAGTTCAATGCCCCGAGCGCTGACAATGTAGCCTAGCAGGATACCGGATGGAACTCCAAAGATGCACTTTGAAGGGTTCAGCTTCCATCGGTATTTGCTCAAGTTTGTGAAAGTTTCTTCAAGGTCAGTGATGAGGTTGTCGACGGTTTTAGTCTTGACGACCACATCGTCGATGTAGGCCTCGATGTTACGGCCGATCTATTGGTCGAGGCACGTCTGGATAGCCCTTTGGTAGGTCACTCCAGCGTTCTTTAGTCCAAATGACATAGTGGTGTAGCAGTATGCACCGAAAGGCGTAATGAAAGATGTTTTGACCTGGTCTTCCTTCTTGAGGGAGATCTGATGGTAGCCGGAGTAACAGTCAAGAAAGGAGAGCAATTCGTAGCCAGCGGTGGAGTCTACAACCTCATCTATCTGAGGTAGGCTGAAGGGGTCTTTAGGGCAGTGTTTGTTAAGATCAGTATAATCAACACACATTCTCCATTCTTTATTCTTTTTCTTAACAAGAATAGGATTAGCTAACCAATCTGGATGATACACTTCTCTTATAAATCTGGTAGCTAAGAGCCATTTTATTTCTACCCTAATAGCCTCCTTTTTGTCCGACGCGAATCGGTGAAGTTTTTGCTTGATCGGTCTAGCGGTCGGCGAGACATTCAAGGAGTGCTCGATCTTCTCCCGTGGTACCCCCGGCATGTTTGCAGGTTTCCAAGCAAACACATCGGCATTAGCATGTAGGAAGGAGACGAGCATGCTTTCTTATTTGGGGTCAAGGTGAGCCCCAATTTTCACCGTCTTGGAAGGGTCGTTGAGGCTGAGGCCGATCTCCTTGACTTCCTTGGACTTGGCGGAGGCACGAGGAGGTTCTAGGATCTCCATGTCGTCTGTAGACGGCATCTTGGCTTCGGTGATCACACTAGCCATCTAGATGGAGAGGTTGGTGGCTTCGGCGAGGGCAAGACTTTTTGTCTCGCATGCGTAGGCGACGGAGAGGTTGGCCCACAAAGATAGGACCCCTATGGGCAAAGGCATCTTTAACACCAAATATGCGTAGTGCGAAACTACCATGAACTTGGCCAGAGCCGGTCGCCCTAGTATGGCATGATAGGCGGTGTCAAAGTCTATGACGTAGAAGTTGATATGCTCCACTTGGTAGTTGGTTGCCATGCCAAACTGTACTGGTAGGGTAATCTCCCCAAGTGGTCTGGATGCCCTGCCAGGTACCACGCCCTAGAAGGAGGAGTCTGAAGGCGTGAGATCTGTTGGCCCGAGGCCGAGCTCCCTTAGGGCCCCGGTGAAGAGTAGATTCAAAGCGCTCCCACCGTCGACGAGGACTTTTCTAAAGAGCACCTTATGGACAGTCACGTCAAGGATGAGGGGAAAATGCCCTATGTAGGGTATGTCCGCCCACTGGTTGGCCCTACTAAAGGTGATGGAGACTTTGGACCACGGGCGATAGCTAGGGTTGGCGGTAGTTTCTTCTAAAACGACAGCGAGCACTCATCGGGCGGCGAGCTTCCATTCCCTTCTGCTCTTGTTGGAGGCAAAACCCCCAAAGATGGTGGTGACCACCTTGTCGTGGTCCTGGAAGGCATTATTATTATCCCTAGGAGGTCGGCGTCCTCTGTTCCCGCCATTGTCATCATTGTACTTTTTCTCCTAGAACTCCTTAGCCAAACCAAGGCAGTCCTTCATCTTGTGTTTGGCATTCTTGTGTAGGGGGCATGGTCCATCAAGGATCTTCTTGTACTGCTCATCGTAGTTATGCTTTGCGCGCAGCTCACTGACATTGGCAACAAAGTGATCTGGTCGGCGACGGCGATTCTGACTAGGTTTGTATCCATCTGGCCGATCTCGTCTGTTGTCCCGATGGAAACTATAGTCATCGTAGCGGCGACCATTGTGCTATCGGTCGTCGTTGCAGTCGTTGTGGCAGCGATCGTTGTGCTGTCGGTCGTCGTTGCGGTCGTCGTGGCGGCGAGGCGGGCGATTAGTGCCCGTATCTTCATTAAAATGCACCTCTGCTTCCTTGGCGTCGGTGTACTAGTTGGTAGTTGTGATCATCTCATCGATGCTGGTAGGTGGCTTCCTATTGAACCTAGAATGGAGTTCTCGGTGATGAAGTCCTCGGACGAAGGCGGTGATGAATTCGGCTTCCGTGATGTTGGGAATAGAATTCCTCATCTCGGAGAAGCGTTTGATGTAGCTACGGAGTAGTTCGGACGGCTTTTGGGTGATGCGGTTGAGATCGTGCTTGGTACCTGGCTACCTACATGTGGCCATGTAGTTGTCGGTGAAAACTCTCTTCAGATCTTTTCAAGATCCGATGGAGTCTGGGGCAAGGCTTGTGAACCAGCTCGTGGTGGCTAGCGTGAGCATGATGGGGAGATAATTTGCCATGATGTTGGTGTCTCCTTCGGCGGTGCGGACGGTGGTGGCGTAAGCCTGTAGCCACTGAGTTGGATTCATCCTCCCTTCATAGGGCTCAACCCCAGTGATTTTGAAACCATGGGGCCACTGGAGCGTTCGAAGCGCCCTAGTGAACGCTGGGGGCCCTTCCGGGCTATCGAGGCTGACATTGGCAGTATTGCCGGCGATGATCGGCTCTAGTGCTGAGTCTGAGTTGTCGTACTCTTGCTCGTACTCCTGGTGATGTCGTACTTCATCTTCATGGCGCCCGAAACGTCATTGATCGATACGCCGTCGTGCATCCCAAAGGTTACTGAGGTGCACTTGGGCGTCCTGTTCGACCTCTTGGTCATGCTGGCGATGATGCTCGGTGTGGTGACCTCCAACTCCCCCCTGGGGAGGTAGTGACTGGTCGGCAAAGCAGCTTTGATTGGGGTGGCGATTAGATCTAGGATCGGCTGATCGGCGGATCATGCTTGTGGAGCATGAAGGTCTCTGAACTTCTCGGATCTCATTAACTTGACAGTGTGCTGCTTTAAGCATAGCGGTGACCTTGTTGAGCTCGGGCGTCTGCGGGAGGTGAGCAAGTTCATTGGCGGCCATGGCCAGATTGGCGTTCGGAGTCTTGAAAATGTCGTGGCCGTCAACGCAGAGGAATTCTTCGTTGAGGTTGCGATGGAGGGGCCTTCCTTGTGAATCGAACTGGTTATCATGAGCGGCCTCGGGCATCGCAATGGTGTGTTCATTATCACATCATTGCGCATGGTTGGCATTCCTATTTTCATGGGCGGCGCGTTCCTCATCTATTTCACCATTCCGAGGGGGGCTGTCAATACTAACGTTGAAGATTGCGCCACCCCAGAAAGGCAGGAGAGGAGGTTGCTTGGTGAAGGTCTCGACGAGGGGCTCGGTGGAGCCTTGAGACTCAAAGTCTGGATTTTCCTCCAGGATAGTTTGGAGGGATGCTCCGGGACCCTAGCTGGCGTGTAGCATGTTGATGGTTGGTGGAAGCTGGTCGGTGAGCCGGTCGGCGAATTTGCCCCTCAAGGTGTCCTGATACGTAGCGGCGGTGTTGGCGAGCCCGAAGGGCAGGGCGGCGAGCCCTGAGGTTTCTCGAGCACTAAACACTGACAGATTGGGATCGGAAGGTGGTCGGTGCTGAACAAGGGTGTCCAAAGCTGACTCAGCAATGGAGAGGCAATCGGCGAGTTTCAGGCCGTCCCGATCGATAGACTCGATCAGATCATCATTGTTGATGTGCCTCCTCCGATAGCAAGGAAGTGAGCGGTGAGTGGCTGATGAAGTCGACCCTGGAAGTGGCTCTAAGATTGGATCTGTAGTTGCAGGTGCGAGGGTGGTCAGTGCAGAACAGATCTGCACTGGCTCAAGAAGCTCTCCAACTCCGTCAGTGTTGATGACCCATGTGATGGATCCGACCGTGAAGATCTGGCCAAGCTGCGGGAGGAACGAAGAGCCTACGGAAAAAGCCATCTTGTTCGACAAGGAAACAGCACGCACACCCCTACCTTGCATGCCAACTATCGATAGAATATCATCGGTAGTCCACTGAGGGGTATCCCACGATGGTAGATTTGTCGGTGGGGATGTGCATAATCAGGAACCAGATGGTGACATAAGGCGTAGAGACAGCGATTTAGATAGGTTCGGGCCATCTAATCGACGTAATACCCTATGTCCTATGTCTTTGGTGTATTGTATTGATCTAGATGACCAAGTAGCTTGATGTAGCCTATCCGCTAGGTGACCCCTGCCTCTCCTTATATAGTCTAGAGAGACAAGGTTACAAGTAAAGTATCCTATTTGGTACTATACAATGTCTTGTGGTGCACACCGAGCAGCGCCGTGCACGCCTTGATCTTATGGGCCAGGGCACCTCTGATGGTGCAGCCCATGTCTTGGGGGGCCATACCCCCACAGCTAGTCCCTGAGCCTGACAGTAGGTGACGCAGTCACGTGGTGACAGGGTCATAAAGTAGAAGACCAGCCGAGCAGGTAGCTAGTCCTCGGACGTAGCCTCGAGATGAGAACAAGCACATTCACCGCAAGGTGAAGTGTGCCCACTTAGTCCCCAAGCCTACTGGAAGATGAAGAATGAATCTTGTAGTAGGGTCAAAGAAGTCTGAAAGCTTACTAACATCGTCTGACATGCATGTATCAAGAACCCAGATGTGCTACCCAAGATCAGCACCCTGATCCGAACAACATGGAGCAGCTTGATAGCACACCGACAAGACATAGCAAGATCTGAGCAGCAAGGGAGTCCCCGGCATCGCTGGCGATGTCCGAGCACCGAGGAGCGAGGAGTCCCCGGTGTCGCTGGCGATGTTCAAGCACCGAGGAGCGAGGAGTCCCCGGCGTCGCTGGTGATGACCGAGCACCGAGGAGCAAGGAGTCCCCGGCGTCGTTGGGATGTCCAAGCACCGAGGAGCAAGGAGTCCCCGGCGTCGTTGGCGATGTCCGAGCACCGAGGAGCGAGGAGTTCCCGGCATCACTGGCGATGACCGAGCACCGAGGAGCGAGGAGTCCCCGGAGTTGCTGGCGATGACCGAGCACCGAGGAGCGAGGAGTTCCCGGCATTGCTGGCGATGACCGAGCACCGAGGAGCGAGGAGTCCCTAGCATAGATGGTGATGACCGAGGGCCGAGGAGCGAGGAGCGAGGAGTCCCCGGCGTAGGCGGTGATGACCGAGCGCCGAGGAGCGAGGAGTCCCCGACGTAGGCGACGATGACCGAGCACCGAGGAGCGAGGAGTCCCCGGCGTCGTTGGCGATGACTAAGCACCGAGGAGTCCCCGACGTAGGCGGCGATTACCGAGCACCGAGGAGTGAGGAGTCCCCGGCGTCGCTGGCGATGACCGAGCACCGAGGAGCGAGGAGTCTTCGGTGTCATTGGCGATGATCGAGCACCGAGGAGTCCCCGGCGTAGGTGGCGAGGTCCAAGCATCGACGTAGCTGACGACGTCCGTGCGGTGAAGTGTGCCCTCACCGCCTATGCCGGGACATCGTCAGCTATGTCGGTGCTCAGACCTCGTCAACGATGCCGGAGACTCCTCACTCCTCAGTGCTCGGTCATCGCCAGCAACACCGAGGACTCCTCGCTCCTCGGCGCTCGATCATCACCGCCTACGCCGGGGACTCCTCAGTGCTCGGTCATCGCCAGCGACGCCAGGGACTCCTCGCTCCTTGGTGCTCGATCATCGTCGCCTACGTCGGGGACTCCTCGCTCCTCGCTCCTCGGTGCTCGGTCATCGCCGTCTACGCCGAGGACTCCTCGCTCCTCGGTGCTCGGTCATCACCAGCAACGCTGAGAACTCCTCGCTCCTCGGTGCTTGATCATCGCTAGCGACACCGGGGACTCCTCGCTCCTCGGTGCTCGGTCATCGCCAGCGACGCTGAGAACTCCTCGCTCCTCGGTGCTCGGACATCGCCAGTGACACCGGGGACTCCTCGCTCCTTGGTGCTCGGTCATCGCCAGCGACGCTGGGGACTCCTTGCTCCTCGGTGCTCGAACATCGCCAGCGACGCCGGGGACTCCTCGCTCCTCGGTGCTCAGACATCGCCAGCGATGCCGGGGACTCCCTTGCTACTCAGATCTTGCTACGTCTTGTTGGTGTGCTATCAAGCTGCTCCATGTTGTTTGGATTAGGGTGATGATCTTGGGCAACACGTCTGGGGTCTTGATACGCGCATGTCAGACGACGTTAGTAAGCTTTTAGACTTCTTTGACCCTGCTACAAGATTCATTCTTCATCTTCTAGCAGGCTCGGGGACTAAGTGGGCACACTTCACCTTGCGGTGAATGTGCTTATTCTCATCTCAAGGCTACGCCCGGGGACTAGCTACCTGCTCGGCTGGTCTTCTACTTTATGACCCTGGCACCACATGACTGCGTCACCTACTATCAGGCTCGGGGACTAGATGTGGGGGTATGGCCCCCCAAGACATGGGCCGCACCATCGGAGGTGGCCTAGCCCACAAGATCAAGGCGTGCACGGCGCTACTCGGCATGCACCGCAAGACATTGTATAGTACCAAATAGGATACTTTACTTGTAACCCTGTCTCTCCAGACTATATAAGGAGAGGCAAGGGTCACCTAGCGGATAGGCTACATCAAGCTACTTGGTCATCCAGATCAATACAATACACCAAAGACACAGGATGTAGGGTATTACGTCGATCAGACGGCTCGAACATGTCTAAATCGCTGTCTCTGTGCCTTGTGTCACCATCTAGTTCCTGATTACGTGCATCCCCACCAACAAATCTACCATCGTGGGATACCCCTCGGTGGACTGCCGAGCATATTCTGTCGACAGAGCATCTGGTCGATGGTTAGTGAGCGCATGTGAGTGAGCCATTACGTGCCAACAGATAGTTTCAAATGACTACGACACATGGTGGTTAGGCTACGACCGGACACAGCGACCGAACGCGTTTAGTGCACATGACCTGCGCATCCAGTCGTCCCACAGTAAGCCCAATAATTGAGCCAATGGCTCTATTGTTTGGGGGTGTCTATAAATATCATTTGGCCGGCTCTTGCTCACTCTCTTGGTCATTTGTATTGACATAGAAACCTTGTGAGCTTAGCCAAAGCCCTCCCACTCATCTCCATCATTGATTCATCATCTTTGTGAGATTGGGAGAGAATCCAAGTGCATTGCTTAAGTGATTACATCTAGAGGCACTTGGTGTTCATGTTTCGCTATGGGATTCGCTTGTTACTCTTGGTGGTTGCTGCCACCTAGATGGCTTGGAGCAGCGAGGATCGTTGAGCAGAGATTGGTGATTGTCTCCTGCTTCGATCGTGGTAATTGTGAGGGGCTCTTGACCTTTCCTCGGTGGAGAGCCAAAAGGTACTCTAGTAAATTGCTCATGTCTTGTGTGATCCTCATCTTGTGTTGGTTCTGCGGCACCCTATTGAGGGTTTGGCGTGTGATGCCAATTAGCGCGTGAACCTCCAAGTGAGTGAATCACCACAATGAGGACTAGCTTGCCGGCAAGCAAGTGAACCTCGGTAAAAATCATTGTGTCATCACTTGATTCCGAGGTGATTGGTCTCCATTGGTATTCATTCTTGTGATTGATTGGTTCATTTCTTGACTCGGCGGTATAACCATCTTGCTCTCTCTCTCTCTCTTTACATTTCTGCGACTAGTTGTCAAGCTCTTTAATGTAGCTAGTTGTGAGAGCTTGTTAGTTTGGTTAGTGTTGCTCTTTAGTTAGGCTTTGAGAGCATACTAACTTAGTATAGTGACATAGCTATTGTGTGGATAGAGACTATAGAAACTAGAATTGTGGTAGATGGCTTGCAATTTTAGTAGGCTAGCGCAACACTTGCTTTGCCTCATAATTGTCTAATCGGTTTGCTAAGTGTTGTTGTAGAAAATTTTAATAGGCTATTCACCCCCCCTCTAGCCATTAGGACCTTTCAAGTGGTATCGGAGCTGTGGTCACCGTGATTTGAGGCTTAACAACCTTCAGTGTCAATATGGCTCAAATCAACAACACAAAGAAGCCACCCCAATTTGATGGCTCCAACTATCCCTATTGGAAGGCTAAGATAACAACATATATGAAGTCAATCAATAGGAAGGTTTGGAAGGTTGTGGAGACCAAGATTGAGATTGATGATGATGAGGCTCCCACCACCGCCGAAGAGATGCTACTCCAAAACAATGGCATTGCTCTTAGTGCCATTCATGATGCTTTGAATGAGAGAACATTTGAGTAAATCAAGAACATTGAGAGAGCTCATGAGGCATGGAAGAAGTTGGAGGAATCATTTGAAGGCATCAAGCCAAGAAGGGTGCAAAGGCATACATTCTCAAGGAGAAATTTGCAAGCTTCAAGATGAAGGAGGATGATAGTGTGCCGGAGATGTTTCATAGGCTTCAAGTGCTTGTCAATGATCTCAAAGAACTTGGAGAAGAGGTGAAGGACAAGGACTTCTCCCACAAGTTCTTAAGATGCTTACCTTCAAGATTTGACACATTGGTCACTATTCTAGTGAGGAACAGTTTAGACACCATGACACCAAACCAAGTGTTGGGAGATATAATGACCAATGATACATATAGAGATGATGATCAGAAGGAAGAAAAGAAGGAGAAAAAAGATGAGAAGAAGGTTGAGAAGAATAAGAGTGTGGCATTCAAGGCCACATCATCCAATGGCAAGGCAAAGCAAGAATCATCAAGTGAAGATGAAGACTCAAGCCTTGATGAGTTAGATGATGAGAAGATGGCTCTCTTTGTGAAGAGATTTGGCAAATTCGTGGTGAAGAAGGGCTATTGTGCAAGAAGGAAGAATTCATCATCAAGGAACAAGGATGAAACAAGGAGGTGCTTCAAATGTGGTAGCAAGGATCATCTTGTTGCTCAATGCCCATACAATAGTGAAAATGTTGATGACAAGACGGAAAAGAAAGAGAAGAAGGACAAGATGACCTCCAAGAAGAAGAAGAAGGGTGGTTTATATGTGGTTACTTGGGATAGTGACGCTTCCTCAAGTAATGATGATGATAGTGATGATGACAAGACTACCAAGAAGATGGCACTTGTAAGCATTGGTATCAATGAGAAGTCTTCTCTCTTTGACACTCCATCATGCTTCATGGCTAAGGCCACTACGGTACAACCTTGTGATGAGGAACATGATAATAAGTGATAGTGATGATGATGAACCAACTAAGGATGAACAACTTGACATGCTAGATGATGCTAAAGAACACTTTGACATTAAGAGAAAGGAATGCAAAAGCTTGCATAAGGAACTAAAAGTCCTTAAGCAAGCCTTTGATGAGCTCAATGCATCTCATGAGAGGCTAGAGAAATCCCATGAGAAGCTTGGCAATGCTCACAAGAACCTTGAAAAAGCTCATTCCTCTTTGCTTAATGAGCAAAATAAGAAGAAGCATGTTGAGACATGTGATGTAGGCTTAACTTGTGATATAATTGATGAATCATTCCATAAGCCTGTCATTGTTGCTCCCACTAACCCTTCTTATAGCACTTCCACTTCCACCTCATCTAATAGTGATGGTTTCACATGTAATGCCTCACTAATGGTTGAGAATGATACCCTCAAGAAGAAGGTCAATGAGCTCACTCACACCTTGGCTAAGGCCTATGGTGGTGAGGACCACTTGCTTATGTGCTTGGGTAGCCAAAAAGCTTCTCTCTACAAAGAGGGATTGGGCAATACCCCCAAGAAAGGCAAGGCTACCTTTGCTCCTCACAAGGCTAGTTTTATGAAGAACAATGGTCGATTTTACACTAGTTGCAAGCAAGTGAGTCATAAAGAGCATGAGTGCAAGAACAAGAGCAAAAGTGCTAATGTATCCTCAATAAAGATTAATTCTTTCTATGTGCTTACTAAGGGTGCAAATGGTGTAAAGGTTAAGTTCATTGGTGCACCATGGATGGGCTCAAAGAAGAAAGCCATTTGGGTACCAAAGAGCTTAGTGACTAACCTTCAAGGACACAAGCAAGTTTGGATACCTAAAAAAGAATTGATCTTCTTTTGTAGGTCAATTACAAAGCTGGAGGAAGGCATTGGGTTCTTGATAGTGGGTGCACTCAACACATGACCGGTGATGCAAGAATGTTCAACTCAATCAACACCAATGGCAATGATGGTTATGATAGTATCACATTTGGTGACAATGGCAAAGGTAAGGTCAAGGGCTTGGTAAGATTGCAATATCCAATGACATGAGCATTTCCAATGTGTTGCTAGTAGAGAGCTTGAACTTCAATTTGCTATCCGTGGCTCAATTGTGTGATCTTGGATTCAAATGCATATTTGGGGTAGATGATGTAGAGATCATAAGTGTAGATGGCTCTAACTTGATCTTCAAAGGCTTTAGATATGAGAGTCTATACTTATATGATTTCAATGCTAGTGAAGCTCAACTATCTACATGTTTGTTCACTAAGTCTAGCATGGGTTGCTTATGGCATAGAAGGCTTGGTCATGTTGGAATGAAACAATTGAATAGATTGGTTAAGCATGACTTGATTAGAGGTTTGAAAAATGTTATGTTTGAGAAGGATAAGCTTTGTAGCTCTTGTCAAGCTAGTAAACAAGTTAGAAATACCCATCCTAAGAAAAGCATGATGAGCACTAGTAAAGCATTTGAGTTATTACACATGGATTTGTTTGGGCCAACACAATACACTAGCATTGGTGGAAACAAATATGGCTTTGTGATAGTGGATGATTATACAAGATACACTTGGGTATTCTTTCTAGTGGACAAAAGTGATGTGTTTGCAACATTCAAATCATTTGTCAAGGGCATTCACAATGAGTTTAAAATAACCATCAAGAGAGTTAGAAGTGACAATGGTAGTGAGTTCAAGAACACTAGAATTGGTGAGTTGTGTGATGAATTTGGAATTAGACATCAATTCTTAGCCAAGTACACTCCACAATCAAATGGCCTTGTTGAGAGGAAGAATAGAACACTCATTGATATGGCAAGGTCTATGCTTAGTGAGTACAATGTGAGTCAATCTTTTTGGGCCAAAGCTATCAACACGGCTTGCTATTGTAGCAACCGCCTCTATTGTCACCCATTGAAAGAGAAGACACCATATGAGCTCTTGAATGGTAGAAAGCCTAACATTGCATATTTTTAGGTCTTTGGCTGCAAATGCTATATCTTGAAGAAATGCACTAGATTGGGCAAGTTTGACAAGAAATGTGATGAAGGATTCCTACTTGGAAACTCAACTGCTAGCAAAGCATATAGAGTTTGGAATTTGAATAGTGGTACTCTTGAGGAACTTCATGATGTTGAATTTGATGACACCAAGGGTTCACAAGATGAGAATAAGAACTTGGAAGATGTCGGAGGCATTCAACTTTCAAATGCCATGAAGAACATGGATGTTGGTGAATTGAGGCCTTGGCAAGTGACTGATGATGAAGATGATCAAGTGCAAGTGCTCTCTAACCGGTTTCCTAAGTGTTGTTGTAGAAATTTTTAATAGGCTATTCACCCCCTCTAGCCATTAGGACCTTTCAATGGGGTGATCTGCCCACGTGAAAATTTGATTTTCGGCGAAAATTTTGCACCACGCTGAGCAGTGCCACCAACACGCACTAAAAATTAGATGTCTCTATTTTGTCATCCGTCTGTGTGGAAATTAGGTTTACCATGCCATTGATTTTAGACAAGGGCATTTGTGGTACTGTGATGGCCACATAAAAGTGCAAGGAGTCACCGTCTCCGCCTCCATCTCCATCCTCTAGCCACCACCGTCTCTCCTCCCGCTCCAAATCATAGCCCCATGGCCTTCCTCTCCACTCTCCAGCCACCCCCTCTGACACCCCGCTCTAGACCCTAGGCGTCATAGGCATAGTAGCTCGACTCATCAATCTCCACTCTCCAGCCACACCCTCTCTCATAGCTTTTCGATCCCTAGCTAGAGCTAGATCCCCTTTGATTCGTCGACAATAGGTTAGTTGATGATTAAAGGATGCCTCGACGATAGTATAGGCTAGATCCAGATCCCCTACTTCGACACCTATCATGACTAGCTGGATCCGAACCCTAGCCGGGCCCAGATCTGGTACCCTTTCATCAACGTAGGCCGCACCAGTTCCGCGACCATGATGACAAGACGGCTATGCCGATGACAAAGTGTAGCTAGGGTACGCGGAGGAAGAGGTACCCAAATTCCTTTTATGATGTGTGTTGTATTGTAGTGGTTGAACCTGGGATATGTAGATAGCGATGGGGTTGCATATTTCTTATAGTTGAGTGTAGCTAACTTGTGCTTTACTGGATTAATGACTTCTGTATAAGCTGTAGTTACTAGTTAGGCGCTTATTTGCATACTCTTGTTTTCTGTTATGTAGACATTCAGTAGAAGCTTTAGTTAATAAATACCATTATAATCTAGATGAACATTTACTAAATGCTTTTAACAAGAGCGGGAGGCACAAGTCACAAAGTATCATAGGAAGATGGAAGAACTAGGGGTGGTTGTTGAGGGATTTGGTTATACAGATGAAACATATTCAGATTTACAAGATGAGCTAGTGGCCCTTGCAGTTGAGGTGCTTGTTCTATCTTGTATTAAGTTTGGGCGGGAGGGGTCGGAGGGGGCGCAGATAGCAATACAATGCTTTGTTGTCTAGATAGCAATGCAATTTGTACATGCTTGCTGCTTAAATTTGTTTCTCCAATTTCAGCGTCTGGTTTGAAGAAGCCGTAGAGGAGGCTCCTCCTACAGGACAAAAGGCAGCGCTAATATCAATCCTAGAGGAAGGCAGTCCAAGAGTGTGAAGTCAACATGACCAGGAGAGTTGACTCATGGATCTAAGAAGAACAAGCAAAACCATGCAAAAGTGAAGTACCACCAGGCTGTAGGATCTATGTAGCATTAACGACCTCAAATTACTTTTATAATGAATTGATTGTTGAGCACGTGGTAGAACCTGGGTAGGCCATGTGATCAAATAAAAATGTGACACGTGGATGAACTAGTGCATAACACGTGAAATAGCCATGGCACGACGCATGGGCTAATAAAAATCCGACACATGCATGGAAGTCATCAAGCCATGTGGCCGAATCAAAAAAGAAATGTGGACGGACAGCACCGTGACACGTGGTAGAATAAGAAACGACCATGTCGACCGATAAAAATAAGACACATGGTCCAATGAAGAAGTGACACATGATCCATTGGCAACACGACACATGTGACAATAGAAAACTGACATGAGGAACAACAGGGACTCGACACATGGTCCATTAAGAACCAGAAACGTGTAAGAACCAGAGATGGCCACGTTGTCCAATAACAAGGTGACACGTGACCTGAACAATCTCCAACAGAACCGGCTATAGCATATACACGTGGAAAGCATCTCCAACGGAAAGCAACCGCCAGCGTGGCTGACCCTGCCACGCATGCCAAAATAGTTCTATGACGGTGATTTTTTCATCACAAATCATCCACTTCTATGACAAATTTCTAGATTCGTGACGTAAGTTCAAGTATGACGCGACTTCTATGACAAACCGTTTTTCATCATAAATTCGTCATAAAACTGAAATTATGACGAATTTGGCTCCTTCAGTGACGAAAGATGTTCGTCATGAAAGTGGATATTCCTAATAGTGTAGATTTATATTTGAACAGTTACTAAATAATTATATGAACAGAGAATTCTCGTGCATGGCGTAGCTCAAATTTTCTCAAGTAATCTCATAAATAGATTCTGTTTGACAAATAAAGCTCATAAAATACATAAAAATAAATCATATAAATCTCACCCAATGTGGCTAGTTTCCAAAATTGATACCTTCAAATGATTTGTTAGCCTATAATACAAGTAGTTATGTTCATATTATTCCAACCCAATAAGTACCGGGAACAGTTGTGCATATTGTTGATGGTAACTAAACACCATTTTGACCATCAACATTGCACCTAAAGTGAAGGTAAAATCAACATCATAGTAATGATTTTTTTGTTTCAATTAACCTAGTTCAACTTGTACGTGAAAAATATTTAAATGCAGGAAAATTTGATTAAATCTCATCAAAGCAAGTACCAAGAGGCAAGGGGTCATGGCAGGGCCACTAGGGGCCACCTGGTGTGGTCAACCGACCCCACCCAGGGTCACCCAACCTAGCCCCACCTCTACCACATCATTGATCCACTCCCCTAACGAGGAAACACACATTCAAGCCATCTCAAGCATTGATCCAGAGCCAGTTGCATCCAATGGCTCTCATGGATTGTCACAAGGATTGAAGGGCCCACCATGAGTGTATGGAAAATTTCCATCGCACCAACCACCATAGCCCAACTATCCGACTTGGAGAGAGGCGCAACCAGCATCGCGGGATCAATGGCGGTGGAGATCAAGGGCCGGCCGGCCCTATAGGGGTCACTTTACGCCACCGTGGAGCCACCAACCTTCCATCTTCCACTACAAGTACCCCATGGCTCCTACACACTATAAATAGGGGTGTTGGTGCCACACTTCAATCATCTCTTCATCATCAAGTGAAAGATCACTCCAAGGAAGTAGTGTTGTCCAGGGTACTTAAACCAGATTTTGCACCAAGCCTATTTTTGCTGTTCTTTGGGCTATCACATGTCGTGTCGTATATGCACAACATGTCAGTTTGATGGTAATTGGGAAGTATGTTCTTTGTACTATTGTCGAACCTGTAGTGATTGTTATTTGTCTTGTACTGTAGCTTGCTGAGACCTCCTATGATAGTCTCTTGTAAGAATCAAACAACTATGGTTGCTTGTAAAATTGCCCATGATGATAAAAAAAAAAGGCAAATATGCAAAACAAATTATTCGATTACAGATCATAGTTTGTCTATGTTTGGTAGCATTAATATGTGGTTAGGGTGCACACTCTTCATATTTATAAATAAGTCAGTACTATTGTAACCTATGCGGTCTTGGATGGAGACTACTTCTATTGTTTATAATTTTTCATGTTCAATAATAGTGTGCAGGAAGTTGCCAGGCTTTCTCTGCGGTAAGCACTGTAGAAAGCATTAGCCAAATTGTTCCTGGTGAGATGGGGACATTGTGTGAGCAGGGTTTGTGAAAAACTGCCAACCATAACACAAGCCCGGCCAACTACCATCACTTCTATTTCTAATCCAGGTGCTAAATAAAACCATGGCAGCCAAATAAACAAAGTGGATCAAATAGCTTATGATTTGTATAAAATTCTCTCCTGATATGAATTTCTCTTTTGTCAAATATTAATATAATATCAATCATGATTGTACATAATCGGCTTTTATGTGTGTATGTGTACGTCCAAACATACTCTAGTCACTAATTTCTATCTAATTAGACTAATCAGCCATAAGTTTACTTATTGGCTAGCTGATTAATCATTTTACAAATCATGAGAGCTTTACCAATTACAACCAAATTTGATAACTAAGCTGAATTAAGCTTGAATTTAACTAATTCAACCAAATAAATAGTCTAAGCATACTATCAAGCCTAATAAAGCTAAATATATGTGTAACGCCCCAGAGTCCAAACGGCTCAGATCCACACTACACGAGTCCAAATGGCTCAGATCCACACTACACGCTGAGTTCCCCAAAGTCTACATGGCTCAGATCCACACTACACGCTGAGTGCCCCAGAGTCTAAACAGCTCAGATCCACACTACACACTGAGTGAAGTGCACCCACCCTAAACAACCAAGATAGACTAAACCCTCACCATTTTTCACATGGGCCAAACGCCAAACACACCTGATACTGTAACGTCCTGCCTCTACAAGACCGGGCCTGCTTACATTTGACAACTTTTCTAGGACATAGACTGCCCTCACAGACCCACACAAGTCTTTTCTGCGCACTTTATCCTCACTCATGCGCACCCGGGAAGGACTTCCCGGTCGGTCACCCATCGCTACAGGCCAAGCACGCTTAACCTTGGAGTTCTTAAGAGATGGGCTTCCGGAAAAGAAGTTGCAACTTGTTGGTATGAGTATCCTATTAATCCTGTTAAGTTTTGAGCCGAGGTGTTACATCCTCACCCCCTTAGGAGACCGACGTCCTCGTCGGTCAACCCTAGGCCAGGAACGTCCCCTCTTGGCCACGTCCGTGTGTCCAGTGCCAGCGCATGTGCCATGCTGGGTGACCACTCTGGGTCCACACCAGCCATGCGCACCATGCCTGCGCAACTGACACACACGCGCCCGTGAAACTGCAAGGGTCGTCTCTGATACCATTCTGTAACGTCCTGCCTCTACAAGGCCGGGCCCGCTTACATTTGACAGCTTTTCTAGGACATAGACTGCGCCCTCACAGACCCACACAAGTCTTTTCTGCGCACTTTGTCCTCACTCATGCGCACCCGGGAAGGACTTCCCGGTCGATCATCCATCGCTCCAGGCCAAGCACGCTTAACCTTGGAGTTCTTAAGAGATGGGCTTCCGGAAAAGAAGTTGCAACTTGTTAGTATGAGTATCCTATTAATCCTGTTAAGCCCTGGGCTGAGGTGTTACAGATACCATTTGTAACTCCCCCAATTTTCGTCCTCGCTTTGCGTAAAAGGGTTAACGTGCAGATGATGGGATAGACTGTAGAAGCCTTATATGTTGGTCTAGACCACCTTCAACAATCAAGGTGGGACTAAACCACCACAATATCTCATTAACAAGCATATGGGGCCACTATGGGCCAAATTTGAAACTAGGTCGGATGCCATAATATGGTATTGAAGCAAATTAACAATTAACAATGGGTAATATATTCAGTTACTAAGTGTTTAATGGTGCCTGGTGCATGGTTTGCCTAGCGATGGTCCAAAACTAGATTATGTTCAAATGATAATAGATTATTATATACTACTCTGGAATAATAATCACATTTTCTATACAAGAAAAAAGACAACTTTTATAAACTTTAACCAACAACTATCCAAATTATATATAGGTTTAGGACATAAAATATATCAATATATTTTTATTTAAAGTGTTCATCATATATTATTGATTTTTTAAATAAAAAATAATATATTAAAAAAATATCTGGGTCAAAATTATTTTATTGACTTTTCCTTCATAAAAATACTCTATCCGAGGTAGAGGGAGTAGTTAACAATAGATGGTATACTAGTCACTAAATCATAGCGGGTAGAAAAAATAGTTAATATCTTGACTTAATTACATGATATTCTAACTTAGTACTTGGAAAAATAATAGCACAGATCAGCAAAGAAAAGAATACAATTTGGTCACATAACGTGAACTACAGCTACCTTTTTTCTTTTTCTTTTTTTGAGAAACAACTACAGCGCTACCTGGTGCAACAGTCGACGGGCCGTGGGCACGCTCACCTTCTCCACATGTGTGGCCCGACA
Organism: Miscanthus floridulus; assembly: GCF_019320115.1. Lineage (NCBI taxonomy): Eukaryota > Viridiplantae > Streptophyta > Magnoliopsida > Poales > Poaceae > Miscanthus > Miscanthus floridulus. The sequence goes on along the minus strand of NC_089580.1, from coordinate 90,035,311 downwards.
ACCAACCAGCTCGGTTTTTTTTGGGCTTCACATGGGCTACAATGTGGACACATCGAGTAGCAAGCAGTACTTCAGCAGCCAGGTGCACAGGTCGCTTAGTCCCACCTCACCAAGCCAGCAAGCATAGCTACGCAGCTTGTCTATAAAGCGGACGGAGCCAGGCCGCGTTACCTTCAGAAGAAGAATTAGCACTTAGCAATCAGCAACTCCTCAACATAGGTCTAGCCGAGGTCGATTTGTAACTACTCACTCTGTTTGACGAAAATATAGAATGAATTATAAAGATATATAAAAATAAGAGGTAAATGTATTGTAGGCTTTTGAACTTGTTTTTAGGTGTCATTTAGGTTTTCTAGCACTCTAATGTTCATCGGAACAAGGTCTCTAATGTTCATCGGAACAAGGTTTTGGTCGACGTGGTGTGGATAGCGTGGCGCTGACTGTGTTCAAGCGCACATGAGCCTGGTTTGAGGCGTGCAAATAAGCAGAGAAGCCCCCTAGTTGTTTTCATATCCTCCATTTCCCCTCATCTTACTCTTTCCTTCTTTGTCTCTGTCTCTGCCCAAACTCCAAGCCGCCGCCGCTGCCGCCACCTTATCGATCTACTCCATGGCGCCACTAGGGAGCACGTCGTGCTCCAAATAGGCGTGCGGGCGACCTTCCCCTCATCCTGTGCACCGAATGCAGCGGTCGAATGGTGGTGAGGCGCGTTTCCACGCAACCATGGAATGCAAGGAAGGTATTCTACTGTTGCCCAGACCATAAGGTGAGTTAGGGTTTAATGATTCAAATCTTTGGCACTTGGATTGTTGTGTCCCTGTTGCAATTGAGTTGGATTTGGTTATTTTGGCAGAGGGATGGCAGCGGGTGTCCATTTTTCTACTAGGAAGCAGACTACATCAAGCACATCTTAAAGATGCTGAAGGAAGGCTGCAATGGCACATGTGAAGCCCAGTCCGAAGGAGAATCAAACCTATGTCCCTATGCTAGCCTGATGGACAATGCAGTGGCCAACAAAGCTCAAGGAAATCAAAGGAAGGACCAAGACGTAGTTCGTTTGCTGAATGTGATATGTGTTCTCTCTGTGTGTATAGTGTTGGCACTTGTGTTAGTTGTGGTTGTTCAGTTGTCCAGATAAACTCAGTCACTAATGTGTAAGAGTACTCATTGTGTAATGTGAATATCAGAAGCAATGGAAACCATCATTTTTATCTCAATTTTCCATCTATTTCATAGTTCACCTGATAGCAGTAATAGCATCCATGTGCACATACACTGTTTTGGTTAGTGATTCATGTGATGATCTAAACAAAAGACTATTGCCATCATCTCAAACATTGTTCTGGGGCCATGATAAGCTTTACAAAAGATTGTATAACACAATCTAAAGCCTTATGCTAGTGCTGAACAAAAGCACAGAAGGACTACACAAAAGCACAAAAGGACTTGTCATCTTCTACTGCTTGTCTGTAGACTTTGGAGATGAGGTCTTCTTCTTCTTAGGGTCTCCTCCCTTCTTTTGCTGACCTTTGGACTTGTCACCCTGCTTGGCACTTCTCTTAGATGTTGTTGACCTCCCTAGCTTTGATGCAGTTGTAGGTGGTGGTGGTCTTATGGTTGGTAGGTTTGTTCCAATGAATGCAGAGGCTGGCATGGGTTCCTGTTGCCTCACCATGCTGCTAATCTGTGAAGACTGTGAAAACAAGTGTTTGTTAAATGTGACAATAGTAGTTGTTAAAGCATAGTGTCATACCTCTTCTTCTAACTGTGAAAGCATAGTGTTTGTTAACTATGACAGTAGTGGTGTGTTGGTTTCTGGAAAATGAATGGCAACCTGCAAGCATAGACAGTTAGCTGTGCAAGCATAGTGTAAAATTGGTGTATTGTGAGTAAAATATTTGGTTAGTCCATACTACCTGTGTAATCACTGGTTCTTCATCTAAGTTGTCATCCATTTGTTGTGTAGGGTCCTCTTCTTGTGGTTCTTCCAAAGTTTTCCTCACAGGCTACAGTTTGGGCCTTATTCCTGACTTCCTTAACTGACAACCTGCTCTGTTGTGGCCTTGATCCCCACAGTAGCTACAAGTCATTTGCATTCCATGTTTTGACATTTTTGTTCCACTAGTTCCTTCTAATTCCACTGGTTCTTTCCTTCTATTCTTAGGAGGTCTACCCACCTTCTTTTCGTATAGAGGAGGAAGCACAATAGGAAGTCCTTAGACCTTCTCCCAAATGGACTTGTCAGCACATGGATAGGTCTTGGGACCATATGCAATCAGAAATCTTACTGAAGTATATCAATCATGGACCATTGTTTTACTGACCTTTGGACTTGTCACCCTGCTTGGCACTTCTCTTAGATGTTGTTGACCTCCCTAGCTTTGATGCAGTTGTAGGTGGCGGTGGTCTTGTGGTTGGTAGGTTTGTTCCAATGAATGCAGAGGCTGACATGGGTTCCTATTGCCTCACCATGCTGCTGATCTGTGAAGACTGTGAAAACAAGTGTTTGTTAAATGTGACAATAGTAGTTGTTAAAGCATAGTGTCGTACCTCTTCTTCTAGCTGTGAAAGCATAGTGTTTGTTAACTGTGACAGTAGTGGTGTGTTGGTTTCTGGAAAATGAATGGCAACCTGCAAGCATAGACAGTTAGCTGTGCAAGCATAGTGTAAAATTGGTGTATTATGAGTAAAATATTTGGTCAGTCCATACTACCTGTGTAATCACTGGTTCTTCATCTAAGTTGTCATCCATTTGTTGTGTAGGGTCCTCTTCTTGTGGTTCTTCCAAAGTTTTCCTCATAGGCTGCAGTTTGGGCCTTATTCCTAACTTCCTTAACTAACAACCTGCTCTGTTGTGGCCTTGATCCCCACAGTAGCTACAAGTCATTTGCATTCCATGTTTTGACATTTTTGTTCCACTAGTTCCTTCTAATTCCACTGGTTCTTTCCTTCCATTCTTAGGAGGTCTACCCACCTTCTTTTCGTACAGAGGAGGAAGCACAATAGGAAGTCCTTGGACCTTCTCCCAAATGGACTTGTCAGCACATGGATAGGTCTTGGGACCATATGCAATCAGAAATCTTGCTGAAGTATAGCAATCATGGACCATTGTTTTAGTGGGTATCCTTTCATGCTTAGGCAAGAAATGGCATGTGAACAAGGTATACCAGTGAGATCCCACCTTCTACAGTCACATTGTTTCAGCCCAATGTTAACTACTAACTGATACCCCATATCCTACACCTGAAATATACCATGTCCAGAAGGTGCTGCAAAACAAGTGTTGGTAAACTCTGAATTCTTTTGAACTTTCTTCCTAATCTTCAGGCAGATTGGTCCCTGCCACACTTGTCCAACCTCTTTCTCCTTGCTGTAGTACCTACTCATCAATTGGCCCTTGATGTGCTCCAACATACTAAGAATTGACATTTCTCTAGCATCCAAGATATAGTTGTTGAAAACCTCACAGCTGTTGTTCAAAAGTATGTCACACTTGCTGTAAGTGCTAAAAAATGCCCTACCCAAGTGTTTGGAGCCATCCTTTCTAGCCACTCATATGCCTTCTGGTTTAGTGCCCTCATTTTTTCCATGTTTCTATTCCATTGATCCGCAGTGGTGGACCTAGCACATTTCCAAAGTTGTATCTTCAGGTTCTCACCTTTGAAGTGTTGTTGGATGTTGTTGTACAAATGTCTAACACAGAATCTATGGTCAGCTTTAGGGAAAACTTTGCTGCATGCTGGAATGAGGCCCTGCACACAGTGAAAAATGAATTAGGTCTAGAACATCAGGTAAATAACAATAAGATTTACTATAACAATAATGAATCATAAAGTTCTCACCTTTTGTTTGTCTATCATAAGTGTCCATAGATATGTGTTTTCAATGCCAAGGTCTGCCTTCAAAGTTTCTAAGAACCATTTCCAAGTTGCTAGTGACTGAACTTCAACAATTGCTAGAGCTATTGGATAAATACAATCATTAGGATCAATACCTACAGCTGTCAGCATTATCCCCCCATATTTGGTTTTCAAGTGACATCCATCCAAACATATTAAAGGTCTGCAACCCTCAAGGAAGCCCCTCTTGCAAGCATCAAGTGACATATAAAGTGAAGTAAAAAGATTACCATTAAGGTTCAGATACAATATGCTGCCTAGATTGGTCCTTCTTAGCTCTTGAGCATAGTCCCACAACAGCTTATATTGCTCTACTTCATCACCCATTACCCTTTTCATTGCTATTCTTCTAGCTCTCGCAAGCTTTGTCCTAGCTGGTGTCATATTCCACTCTTTTTGCACTATTCTAGCAAAATTCCCTAGTGTCATCTTCTTATTAGCTCTAAAAGATTCCAAGTGCTTATCAGCAAGCCAATTGGATGTGCACCTCTTTAATACCCATTTCTTGTGGCAGTTGTGCTCACCACAAAAAGTCTTTATCATCATTCCATGAGCCCTCCTATCATCTAAAGCATACAAATTCCAAGGACATCCTTTCTCGCATATGGCTCGTAGCCTCTTCTTCTCATTCCTTGGCATCTTAATATCCACCCTGTGCTTCATACTATATTCTATAATAGCCTTCCTTAGCAACTCTATAGACTCAAAGATCATTCCTACTTTGAACACTGGATTGACCAAGTCTTCATGCTTGAATGACTTGAAATTGAATGTGACATTGTTTTCATCATCAGAGTTTGGAACCATGAACCCTTCATCATCAGTTGAGAAATCCTCATCACCTCTGCCCACCACAACTTGAGCTCTCTTTCCCTTGGGTACCTTCTATCCCTTGGCAACTCCTTGATCAACCACTTGGTCATCAACATTATCCATGAATAGATCATTATCTTCATTAGCCAGATCATAATCACTATCTTCAAAATCCGAGTCATCTTCACTAGAACTATACTGCACATCATCTTCATAAGTTGCATCCACATCATCAGGAATATTGTTCATGTTCCTGTTCTACACTCCCACTCTATAGGGGCTCACAACCTTGGCAGTCAACTTATTGGGTTTGCCACAATGTCATCCCAATCCAAGCTAGCTAGAGAGTCATCATGATCAGCATGCAGAATAAATGTCCTCACTCTACCTACCAGAGAGGCCATCACTAAGGTATCTGAGTCACTAAAAATCAACCTAATGCCATCTAAAATGTCTTTCCTAGGTAAAAGCCAGTACATCTTCAAATTTGGGTTCTTCGGGTAGTGAAGCATGAACAACAACTCATTAAACCACACTGGAGACCAAGTGCCTGCCTCATAATGATCAAAGCAGTGAACTTGCCCACCAACATAGGCCTGATTAACTCTTGTTCTAGTAAAAAACCTCCATGATGCATCTCAACCGTGAACTCACCACTATCAACTCCTAAAATTAAAAAGATTGCTAACAAATTAGGTCAATCCCAAACCCTAGACAAACCAAAATCATAAAAGATGGTAAACATTTGCCATTCTGATTCACAACACCATCTAACTACATTCAATGCGAAGACTAAGATTACAATGAAATGAGGTCAAGGGGATTCACTCACTATCGGTGTTTCGAACAAACACCGGCTAGTGAATTTATAATTATTGTGCGTTAGGCTCAGATGGTGTACTAAAGGACACAAGGTTTATACTGGTTCAGGTAGAATGTCCCTACATACAGTCCGCTGCTGCTCATGTTATTAGTACCAAAAAAGGTTTGTAGTAGGGGGTACAAATGGTCAAGAGAGGGACAGGTCCCAAGTCTTTGATGGAAAGGTTGAAAGGACACCAAGAGCTTGGTTGCTGCTTGGCTGTGTGTTGTGTGTTATTTGTCGAAAACGATTGATCAAAAGTCGGTCCCCTTTGTGGGGTGCCCTGCCCTCCCTTTTATAGACCAAGGCGGAGCAGGGGTTATAGATGGGAGAAAGAGGAAAAAACCAAAGGTAGAGAAGGTCCTTCGGGGGAGCCGGGTCTTCCTTTTCCCGTGTGCCTACCCTGCTAACATGGTAGACTATGTCAGGGATGGCATGTTCACTGATCCTTATAGGGTCATGCCCTAGACTCTGTCAGCAAGTGGGTGCGTCCCATCCTACGCCGGCAGATGGTGCGGCGTGTCGGAGGGCCAAGCTGCGACCCTTCAGGGAGTAGACAGGGAAGTGACCCTATGTCCATCACTGTAGGTGATGTGAATTCTATCTTAGATCATAGTGGTTGTCGAATACTTGCATTAGTATCCACATTCGAGGGCTGATGGAGGCGCCTACAACACTGTGGGACAAAAGTCGGCGCCTACAACACTGTTTGTGCACTGTTAGGTCAGAAAGGGCTTAAAGGGCTCGTCCCATCATATCCTGAAGGTGCCTTACTATAGGCATATAGGGCATGGCCCTCAATACTGTGGTTGACTCGAATGTCCAGTCGTACCCTGTGCTCGTCTTTATGAAGGATCAGGGTGAAGTCATTGGGTGAGGTAGAGCTAGCCCTCAGTCATCGAGTGAGGTAGAGCCTACCCTCGGACATCAGGCGAGGTGGGGCTAGTCCTCAGCTACCAAGCGAGGAGAAGCCCATCCTCGGGCATTGGGTGAGGCAGAGTCTAGACCTTAGCCATCAGGCAAGGCAGAGCCTGCCCTTAGCCATCGGGCGAGGCAGAGTCTAGCCCTCGGGGGTCAGGCGAGGCAGAGCCCACCCTCGGACATCGGGCAAGGCGGAGCCTGCCCTCGGACGTCAGGCAAGGTGGAGCCAGCCCTTAGCCATTGGGCGAGGCGAAGTCTAGCCCTCGGGGGTCGGGTGAGGTGGGGCCAATCTTCCGTCGTTCGGGCAAGAAGCATAGTAGCGTTCTTGTCTGACCAGAAGTGTCAACGTTCAATGGTTATTAGTTCCACCTCACTGGGTACCCTGGTATTAGGTCCCCGATAGTAGCCCTCGAGCCCCCGGGTGATTCGGGCAGAATCACCCGGGGGGTGTTTTGATTCGCTAGAGGGTGCGCGTGAGCGCACCCGACAGGTGTAGCCCCCGAGCCCCTAGGTGATTCGGGCAGAATTGGCCAAGGGGTATTTCGATTCGCTAGAGGGTGCGCCCGAGCGTACCCATCGGGTGTTGCCCCCGAGCCCCCGGGTGATTTGGGCAGAATCGGTCAGGGGGTATTTTAATTCGCCAGAGGGTGCGCGCGAGCGCACCCATCGGGTGTAGCCCCCGAGCCCCTGGGTAATTCAGGCAGAATCATCTAGGGTAACTTCAGACCCTTCGTGCGTAAGGCTGTAAGATTCAGTTTTTGTCAACTAGATAGTTTTAAGGGAACCCTGGTATCCCATTCGTAGGGATTTTGTCCAGGATCAGCCTAGCTGGGGCTCGACTGTGGATCGAGGCTCCACTAATGCACGTGTACCTGAGCCCTGGTTGCTCATGGGCCCATCCCTCGTTGGGGCGGCCATCGAGGCTATTGGGCCAGCCCTTGGACTCTTGGGCCTAGGCGAGCCGAAGAAGAAGCTTTTTGACCCATGTCTCCTCTATGGGAAAAGAGTCTGGTCTACTTGGGAAGGCGAACCATTTGGCATGGTTTTGGTGGGAAAGGATAGGGATCATGGGCACGTATCCCATGATGTGACGCGGTGGTGTGTCATGGTAGGCTCGAAGATCGAGGCGGATGGTTACTCTTCTAGCGTCTGTCACCCCTATAAAACCACAGGGTTCGCCCCTAGGGTTCTATACTTTGCCTCCTCACCTTTGTATCTACAACCTCCACCGCCAATCGCCTGAGCCTCTCAAACCCATATTGCTATCGTTGTCAAGCTCGCATCCGCATCACAGCCGCCGTAGAGCTCGCATCCACCCCCTTTCCTATTGTTTCAATGGAGCCATGGTGTAGATCCAACATTACCCCTCAGCGCCTAGAGAGCCTCATTCATCATGGCCTGCTTCACCCATTGTCCGCCATCGAGGAGTGGCGGCTACCTGGTGATGAGGATGAGCCATCGCTGCCCGAAGGATACATCATGTCCTTTGCTCTCTTCCATGAGCGGAGATTCACCATACCTGCTCATAAGTTCCTTCGAGGGCTATTGGATTACTACTAGGTGGAGTTGCAGCACCTTAATCCCAATGGGGTCCAGCAATTGCGGCGTTCGTCTCCCTGTGTGAGGGGTTCCTGGGGATTAGTCCCCACTTCGATCTATGGTGGTATTTCTTTGTCATCAACCTATCAAAGAAGCGGGATGGGAAGCAAGAGCTGAGCATACCAATGGGATGTGCTAGCATTCATCTACGCAACAACTAAGTGAACGACTACCCACTGATGCGTATGTTGACCTCCAACAAGGGGTGGCATTCATAGTGGTTTTACGTCAAGGATAACGTGGCCGCCCCCTTGCCGGTGTTCTCCGGGCACCTCATCGAAGAGGTCCCGAGGTCATGGAAGTGGGGTGTCCTGGACAAAGATAAGAAAAGGATCAAGGACCATCTTGCTGCCCTCCAAATTCTAAAGAAGAGGGGTGCGAGGGGGTCAGGGATCATGAGCGCCTACCACACACTGAGGGTGGTACCGCTAATGAGCCGTGCCCTCCACCCTATACCTGATGGTGCCCGGGGCATCGCCTAAAGGGACGGCGCTCACCGATGAAGCGCTCCCCCCACCGAAGTAGCGCAGCGAATCAAGGAGGCGATGGAGCCTTTCAAGGACACCGCCAGCATTGTCCTTGACTTTGTATATTCGGTGCCAGGACATCCTCCAATGAGGCTAGAACTGGGGTTCATTGATTTCGTAAGTTCCCCTTTCCCATGACTTCTCTTCACTTGAATTTCTAACCCCTTGATGCTGACCTCAGGATAGCGGGACCAACCGAAGAGACTCATCCTTAGGGATAGCTCGGCTCCACTATCGAAGGACCGAATCCTAGCGGCAGTGAATCACACCATGGCCGAGTGGGATAAGAGGATGAGGGAGCTCAAGAAGAAGAAGATACTACGGAAGCAGCAAGCATGGGATCGAGGAGATGAGACAGGCAGTGACGATGATGACGACAACGATGAGTTTGATGAGGTAGTTGTCGACGTGGATTGGGATGTCCTGGAAGGCGAAGATTCACTAATAGACACCCAATTGTCCACATAGGGACCCTTCCAGTTCCACGTGGGGGGAAGTGAGTCTATGAGACCGGCGGAGGCGGGCCAAATCATTGGCCTGTTCTCAGGACCAGTGGGAGCCAGAGGATCCGCTGCTACACCTGGGGTGCCGGCGAAGGATCGGTGGATGGGGGGAGGTGGATTTGTCGCTGCCCCTGAGGTGCTAATGGAGGGGGTGGCTCTGCTGCCACACCCCATGAGCTGATGGGGGGCGGCCCTCGGAGATAAGGGAAGCGAGACCCTCTGCTCAGGAGTAGGGGGCAGGTTTGAAGCGGTCCCGCCTGGATGAGTTGGAGCAGGAATCTGGGGGTTTGTCCCCAAAACATTCCTATCACCCAACAACGCCGGAGTAAGTCACCAATTCCTCTATTTTTCTAGTTTTTCTATTTTTCAGTGTGACCTTATGCCTTTTAACTTTTTGCAGACTCTTGAGATGGGGCCATTCCTTGGCACTGGCGCCAAAGAAGACTGTCGCTCTTCAAGCAGAACGGGTGTCGTTGCCTAACGTCGCTCCTATTTCGAGAAGGAGCGGTGCCAATGTTGTGGCCTCGTCGGCTGGTCAGGCACCGCCAGTGGTGGCACTCATGCCCTTGGAGGGTCAGGCAGGCACCAGGGCTGAGGAAGCACTCTCGGGGGTTGCCAAGCAGATGACGGTGGAGGTGACTCCACCGCCTATGTTGGAGGGGATGGAGCCACCGCCCGTGCTTGTGGTGGCTCCTGTAGTGGGTGCGGCATCACAAGTTGAGCCCCCAACATTGCAAGTGGAGGCAGCCATGACCACGCCATGTCAGGAGCAGCCGGACGTAGCCACGGCGGTGTCTGAGGGAGCGGCGCAATCCATGCCACTGGCGGCCCTAACGGCGATGCTTGAGGTGGGCCAGACAGAGGAGGACATGGCCAGAGGGTCCCCAATCATAGTGGTAGTGGTGGAGAGGATCATTGGGGGTCACCTACATAGGGTGAGCCGCCGCTCTAGTGGATGGTGCCTCAAGACCTAACGTGGACTCTCTTCTCGCTCGACGATGCTTCCGAGAGCATGGAGCAGGAGACTCTCGACATTGGGTTCTTGGCCATGATGGATGCCTTAAGCTAGGCCAGGGGCGTCCTATGTGCTGTCATCATTCCCACTAGCCGAGTATGCACTTAATCTTCCCTCCTGCTTTCTTCTTCTCTTCATGTATTCTTGTATTTTTGTATTTTTGATACTGGTCTTCTTTTCCTTCCCTTATTGCTCATAGCCCGAGGAAATCCTAGTTCCTCCATGAGCAGTAGGCGAAATGGGACTGCCTCACTGAGGAGGCTCAGCTACGCAGAGATGTGAGCGCCCAGCTTGTTGTTGCCCAACAGCAGGAAGCCGAGGCGTGTCGGGATGCGGAGGAGGTCCACGGGATGTTCTAGGATCTATCGGTGAGGGTGCAGCGGGACAAGGAGGCAGCCACTAGGGTCCGAAAGGAGCAGGATGAGCTACTCTAGAAGGATGCTGAGGCTAGCTATTGGGCTGTTGACCTCCTAGCTGATCTGGAGATGGAGCGGGATCTCAAGCTGAGGGCTGAGGAAAGGTCTATGGCCCTGCAGGAGAGGGCAAATTAGGACACTAGGGAGATCACCTGGCTGCATGGGGAGCGAGACGAGCTACACCAAACTATAGAAAGACTCTGATCAGAGCATGGCTTAGTTTGTGAGGAGGATGACCGGGCCATCTGAGAGCGCGATGAGGCGCGTCAGGTGGTCAACTCCCTTCGGGCAGATCTTGGAGTCACCGTGACCCAAAGGCTGGAGGCCAAGAACATCTCTACTAGGCTAGGCATAGAGCTCGCTGAGGTGTGGGGGATTCTTTAGGCTGAGAGTGATGAGCATGATCTCCAACGCACCGCCATCGGGGTGGTTTTTGATGACCTGGGGGTGGCACAGCCAGAGGAAACTAGCTCACTTGAGGCCCGTGCCATGGGTATCACGGTGCGGGTGGGCTAGCTTGAGGAGGACGCCTTTCACACTAGGATCACCCAAGCCTTTACTATTGCCCGCTCTCACTATGATCAGGAAATCAACTTGCAGTAATGAGCCTCGGCTTCGTGCCTAGCTACAAAAACACCGAGCTAGATAAGATTGAGAAGGTGGTGACTCCCATTGCGCGGAACCTGGCGAATAGGCTAAAAGACATGGTTCTCACTTCGAGGAAGTAGTTAGTTGGATGAGTTTGCCAAACATTTATCTATAATATGTGGACAAGTGTTGGCACTTTCATGTCCAAAAACAGTTGCATTTCATAATTTTGTTTCGTTCATTTTGATCTTACTTTCTTCCCTTTTGCAATCGAGAAAAAAGGTTTATGTGATCCGACCCTTCTGTTTGTTAATTCCATAGGGCCCAAGGTGTATAAGGGGGAAAATTTGATTATGCTGGTGAGCAAAGTTACCGTAGCCATCGGGGCGTGGGCTTTTTGCTGTCTTACTAGGCATGCTCGTTTATTTGTTCCCACAAACCTTGCCGCCAATCTTAGCGCGAGGAAAAGGTCTGATACAGTGAATGTTTCGAAAAAGAGGTGGTATTTATACCTTTGTCAGCGCCCAGGTAAGATCCAACCCTTGTGGCTGTTGGGGCCAGATGTTACTGAAGACCAAATTGAGGGTAGCAAACTTTCTCTTGTATTCGCACATACCCCTTACTTTGTATTTTCGCAATGGTTCCATGACCGTGCCTTTGGTCTTATCGCTGGCTCAGCCTTCCCTGAGCCCCCGCGTGTGGTGGGGATTCGGTCAAGGGCCGACTCTTTTTGTGACTGTCGCCCCATCCGTGGTTTTTTGCAACTTGATGGATTGAGGCGATGTCACTTGCCTTGATGGCTCGAGTGACGTGCCTGATGAGCTCGCTAACCGGGATGTTTGAATGGAATCCGATCGCGTTGCTTTGCGATAGGGTCAGCAAAGCTCTTGGGCGGCATTCCATTGCTCCTTGATTTGCCTTCAAATAGATTCCCCCTTAATGGGGACTCTATGGGCTTGATAAGAGGTTGGATTGAACTTAGAAGGTTGAGATGACCCTTCCTGCCTCAATGCAGGTTGGGCAAAGGCCATTGAGGCTCATCTGTGTTTCCTCCCCTGGCTCTTGTTGGACGTGAGGTGGCCTTAGACCCTTCGCGGGTCAACCTTCGAACCTCGGTCTCTCGATCTCGGATTGAGCGGCTCAAGCTCCTGAGCCCTTAGGGTCTGATAGGGGTTGGTCATGTTTCATGCGTCACCCCATCCTCGGTTTCTGTAACCGAACGGGCTGAGTTGACGACACTTGCCTCAACAGCTCGAGTGTCATGCTCAATGAGCTTGCTAGCGGGTATGTTCATGTGGAATCCGGGTCCATCATTCGCTGATGGGGTCGGTAGAGCCCTCATGTGGCATTCCACTACTTCTTAACCCACCTCCCGGCAGATGCCTGAGCCATTCGGTAGGCTCAGGTGGCCTGTTGGCCTCTCCTCGATGGAGATTCTATGGGTTTGCCTCGGGGTTAGAATCGAACAAGAAAGGTCAAGATGTCCCTGCCCGCTTCTAAGCCGGGTCAGGCAAGGCCGCTAGGGCTCATCATGGTTTTTCTCCCCTAGCTCTGTTTGACATGAGGTGGCCTCGAGCCCTTTATGGGCCGGCCTTCAAGCCTCGATAAGTTGCTGCTCATATCGAATGAGGCGGGTGCCGCTTCGTGGCACAACATGAAGTGTTGAGATGCGAAGATCGCATATGCAACATTTGGATGATGGGATTAATGTGTGATTTAATTAAAACAAAAGTGGGGGTCGGTAATGTTACCTCGGTGGTATGAGCGATGAGAAGCTCTTAACGGACATGTCCATGCGGGTTTCGAGTCTGACGTTTGTGATGGGGCCAGCATGACCTGCACGAGCATCGTGATTTTTTGTCTCCATCTCTCGATGGCAATTCGAGCCATTTGATTGACTTTAAGTGACCTAACAGCTTCTCCTTGAAGGAGATTCTACAAGCATACCCCTCTAAACCCCTCTCGAGAAGGCAGATGTAGAAGCTCGAGGTATGGGGAACTGTGAATTCGATTATGTTGGTGAACAAAAACACTGTAGCCACTAGGGCATAGGGTCTAGCGGTTCATCCAGTTCTACTCAAAGTTCTACACACACACCCTACGTCTCTGGTTTCTTAAACATAAGGAGGGGTTAGGCGATGAGGATGTCTAAACAAGTAGACACCCTTGGCAGCCCCCGAGCAATGTCCATGCCCCTACCGTTGCTAGGGTCAGACGCTTGGTAATGAAATTAACACGCAAAGTAAGTAATAGAGGTGCTTATCTTTCAGCGATTGTTCGTTCGTTGTTTTACCTGGGTCGTCCAATCGACCTAGGAGGCCTGTTGCCCCCCTGGATGGGGTTTTGTCGTTGGGTCATTCCATGGTCCTGCCTAGGGAAGCGGAGAGTCGCCTACAAGCGGGTGTGCCCTGATTCTCGAGCCCAGCGTGTGGTGGTAGTGGGCCATGCCCAGGCAGCGTCCTGTTTGACTAGGTGGCATCTCATCGACCAGGGCGTGTCCCGCCGGTCCAGGCGTGTCCCCTTGGATTCCTGTCAGCATTGATTTCCCATCTGCATTGAATAGGGGAAGGAAGAGAGTTTTTCATCCCAACCTTTTGCCTTTCCTCAGCTGCTGCGCCTCTTCCTTAAATAGGGAGGGAGAGGGGAGTTCCTGTCCCATTCCTTAGCCTGCTTCTGAGCCGCTACCTCTTCTCCTTCCTTTCCACCGAATGCGTTCGTGCATCACAGTGGTTCCTAAGTGAGAGAGGGTAATGCCAGGGGGAGAAAACCCCATAGATCTGCTCATGAATCTAGAGCATGATGTTGAGATGGAGGTTATCCAACATAGATGAGATGGTGTCTGCCGCCTTTGCTAACAAGGGGCTGCTTCCGTTGAAGGAGGAGGTGCACTGGAGGGTGCTGAGCATCATTGGTTTCACCATCGTTCATGGCGGCCTTTCTTCGGCGGGGGATGTCCCCCACATAGACGCTGTTGTCAGGGTTGCGGATGATCATGATGGCGCAGTCCCTGGATGCTCTGGCGGAGGTGCCATTGTTAGGGTTGTGATTGATGACGATGGCGCAGTCCCTAGATGCTCTGGCCGAGGTGCCGTAGTCGCCGACGTGGTGCTCAACGTTGCAGATGACGACACCCTTGAGGATCCCATAGGGTGGTAGGACATCACCAATGGAGAGCATGGCATCGCGATCGTAGTAATACTCATGGTAGAACTGGTCAGAAACTATAATAGAATAAGTTTGTGGGGGAGCCCCCGAGTGAATAGTTTTTGTATTTATGAATACATCAGCCCTTTTCATGATGAAATTACTTTGTAAGCGATGAATTTGTGCAAAAAATGAATAAGTTTTCAACTTTTATTATGGCAAACAACTTTTTGGCTTTTCTCCCTCTTTTTGTAAAAGAGGCTTGGTGCCTTCCGACTCTTCCCATAGTTACGGTCGTGAAAACTCAGAGTGCGAGTGAGCCAATTCTGATCACACTAGTGAGCAAGGAGGCCATAGCTGCCGGGGCATGGGTTTCCCATAGTCCTACCAATTATACTCAGTTTTGTTCCTAAAATCCTAGCCCTCAGGACTCGCTATGAGAAAAGAGGGAAAACTTAGAGAATGTTTGCAAAGATAGCACAGAGAGTGTTTGCAAGATAAATGTACTTATATCAGCCCCCGAGTGAGGTCCGACCCCTCGCTCTTTGTAGGGGTCGGAAGTTACTAAAGATTGGGAATTTTTGGAGACAAAACTGATAAGAAAGAGTATGTGTTTATTTAAGGGTAAAAGTGACGTAGCTGCTCAATGTTCCAGGCGTTGGTGAAGACCTTGCTGTCTATGGTTTTCAACTTGTAGGCGCCTGGCCGGAGCACTTCTATGATGACATAGGGCCCCTCCTAGGGCGCAGAGAATTTGTGACAGTCCTTGTTGCTCTGTACGAGGCGGAGAACCAGATCCCCAATGTTGAAGGCTCGGTCCCACACCCGTCGGTTGTGGTACCGATGCAGTGCCTGCTGGTACTTGGCCGAACGGAGGAGGGCGATGTCATGGGCTTCGTCTAGCTGGTCCATGGTGTCTTCATGGGATGCCTTGGCTCCTTGTTCATCATATTCTCTGATTCTTGGTGCTCCATAGTTGAGGTCCATCGGTAGGACAACCTCGGAACCATAGACCATGAAGAGAGGTGTGTAGCCGGTGACTCGGCTAGGAGTTGTCCTTAGGCTATAGAGCACTGTAGGGAGCTCAACGACCTAGCATGCGCTGAACTTGTTCAACCGGCTAAAGATCCTAGGCCTGAGGCCCTATAGGAGCATGTTGTTTGCATGCTCGACCTACCCATTCGTTCTAGGGTGCGTGACCGTAGCCCAATCGACTCGAATGTGTTGTTCATCACAGAATCGAATGAATTTCTTGTCGGTGAATTATGTGCCATTGTCTATGATGATGGAGTTTGGTACTCCAAAGTGATGGATGATGTTGAGGAAGAACAACATAGCTTGCTCGGATTTGATGACAAAGATCGGCCGAGCTTCGATCCATTTTGTGAACTTGTCTATGGTGACAAGCAAATGGGTGTAGCCCTCGGGTGCCTTTTTAAGAGGCCCAACCAGATCAAGCCCCCAGACTGCAAAGGGCCACATGATGGGGATCATCTAGAGTGCCTAGGTCGGGAGGTGAGTTTCTGAGCGTAGTACTGGCACCCTTTGCAGGTGCGTACTATTTGCTCAGCGTCGGCTACTAGAGTGGGCCAGTAGAAGCCCTGTCAGAATGCATTCCCATCCAAGGTTCTAGGCATGATGTGGTGATTGTAGACCCCACCATGGATATTGCTCAGCAGAAGCTTCCCCTATTCGACTAGGATATAGAGCTGTAAGATCCTAGTGTGGCTCCATTTGTAGAGTTCGCCTTCTACAAGGATGAAGCATTTGGCGCGACGTGCGAGCCATCGAGCCTCTATCTTATCCATTGGTGGTGTGTCATGGAGGAGGTAGTCGAGGTAGAGTGTTCTACAGTCATCCAGAGGGTCGGACACTATCGTTGGTTCCTCTTCAAGCTCCATGACCACGGGGCCAGAGGGAGCCGTCGGTTGGTCAACCCCTAGGGCTAGATCAGATGGGCCATTGTTGGCTCGTTCCACCCCTTGGTAGCATACCGAGGGCTTATGTTGGTCGCTAGCAAAGATGCCCGTTGGCACCGGCTCTCGACCAGATGCCGCTTTTGCAAGTGCATCGGCCGTCTCGTTGAGGCGCCTTGGGATGTGGTTGAGTTCGAGGCCATCGAATTTGTCCTACAGCCATCGGACCTCCTGGCAGTACGCAGCCATCTTGGTGTCATGGTAGCTGGACTCCTTCATGACTTGGTTGATGACTAGCTGGGAGTTGCCTCGGATGTCAAGTCATTGGATGCCTAACTCGATGGTGATGCATAGGTTGTTGATGAGTGCTTCATATTCGGCCATGTTATTTGATGAGCAAAAATGGAGATGAACCATGTACCTCATGTGGACCCCGAGGGGTGACACAAAGACCAGCCCTGTGCTGGCACCCTTCTTCATCAGCAACCCATCAAAGTACATTATCTAGTACTCTTGATCAATGACCGCCGGTGGTGTCTGGACCTCGGTCCATTCAGCGATGAAGTCAGCCAACACCTGGGACTTGATCGCCGTTTGGGAGGCATATGTGATGCCTTGATCCATCAACTCAAGTGCCCACTTTGCAGTTCTTCCTATGGTGTCCTGGCTCTAGACGACCTCACCAAGGGGGAATGACGTCACAACCATTATGGGATGCGACTCGAAGTAGTGGCGTAGCTTCCTCTTGGTGATGAGGACGGTGTAAAGAAGCTTCTAGATTTGGGAGTAGTGGGTTTTGGAGTTAGATAGTACCTCACTGATTAAGTACACAGGGCACTACACCTTGAGGGCGTGCCCCTCTTCCTCTCGCTCTACTACCAGGGCGGCACTGACCACTTGCATGGTGGTCGCTATGTATAGCAGGAGGGATTCTCCGTCGCTTGGAGGAACTAGGATCGGGGGCCTTGTCAGAAGTAGTTTGACCATGTCAAGTGCCTCCTAGGCCTTGGATATCCACTCGAAGCAGTCAGCTTTCTTTAGGAGTCGATATAGGGGGAGACCTCATTCATCGAGGTGCGAGATGTATCGGCTAAGTGCGGAGGCACCCTGTGATTCGCTGAACCCCCTTTATGTTCTGAATTGGGCCCATCCTTGTGATGGCTGAGATTTTCTCTAGGTTGGCTTTGATGCCACACTCGGAGATGATGAAGTCGAGCAGCATACCCCTTGGGACCCTGAAAACACACTTCTTGGGGTTGAGTTTGATGCAGTTCGCTTGGAGTTTTACAAAGGTCTGCTCAAGATCGACAATGAGGTGGTTAGCCCATTTGGATTTAACTACGATGTCATCGACGTAGGCCTCAACAGTCCGCCCGATGAGGTCCCATAAGCATTTGAGTATACAGCGTTGGTATGTAGCCCAGCGTTCTTCAGACCAAACAACATTGAGACATAGCAGAACAATCCGAAGGGTGTGATGAAAGACGTTGCGAGCTAGTCAGATTCTTTCATTGCAATTTGATGGTAGCTAGAGTAGGCAACAAGGAAGCAGAGGGTTTCACACCCCAAGGTAGAGTTGACTATTTGGTCTATGCGTAGCGAAGGAAACGGATCCTTTGGACATGCCTTATTGAGGCCCATATAGTCTATGCACATCCTCCATTTCCTTCTCTTCTTTTGCACGAGAACGGGATTAGCTAATCACTCTAGGTGGTGTACTTCCCTGATGAATTCGGCCGCTGATAGTTTTGCTATCTCTTCACCGATAGCCCTATGCTTCTCCTCGTCAAAGCGACGCAGGTGTTGCTTCACTGGCTTGGAGTCTGGATGGATCTTCAAGGTATGCTCAGCGACCTCCCTCGGAATGCCTAGCATATCTGAGGGCTTCCACGCAAAGATGTCTTTGTTACCGTGGAGGAAGTGGACAAGCGTGCTTTCCTATTCAGAGGAAAGCGTGGTACCAATGCATACCGTTTTACCCTCGGAGCTGCTAGGATCTATGAGGACCCCCTTGGAGCCCTCTACCGATTCGAACGACCCGATTGATTTCTTCGCGTCGAGCGCTTCTTCGGCAACCTCCTCCTTAAGGGCGGCGAGTTCCCCAGAGGTGATGATTGTTGTGGTGTGGACGCAGCACTCGACCTCACACTCGTAGGCCTACTGGAAGGAGGTGCCGACAGTGATGACCCCATGGTGGGCCCGGCATCTTTAGCTTGAGGTATGTATAGTTGGGGACGGCCATGAACTTCGCGTAGCATGGTCATCCTAGGATGGCGTGGAAGGTTCTAGGGAACCCAACCACCTCGAAGGTGAGGGTCTCAGTCCTATAATTAAACTGACCCCCGAAGGTGATGGGCAGATCGATCTGTCCTAGTGGCATGGCCTCTTTCCTGGGCATGATGCCGTGAAAAGGCACTCGGGTTGCATGGAGGTTCGTCCAGTCGATGCCCATCTCGTCGAGCATCTTGGCATACATGATGTTGAGGCTGCTGCCTCCGTCCATCAGTACTTTGGTGAGTCACTTTGGGTCGATGATCGGGTTGACGACAAGTGAATACCTCCCCGGGTGCGGGATGGTATCCGGATGGTCAGTCCGATCGAAGGTTATGGTGGACTCCGACCACCTAAGGAAGGGAGGTGTGGCTGGTTGGGCTATGTAGACCTCACAGCGCGTGATCTTCTGACGGTGTTTGGAGTCGTAGGCCACCGATCCCCTGAAGATCATAAGGTAGCCGTCCAGTGTTGGAAAGCCATCGTCCTTCTCCTCAGTGTCGTCCGTAGTGGGGGCAGGTTCCTTCCCCTGCTCTCCTTTGTTGGAGCTTCTAGACAAGAACTTCTGCATGATGCCATAGTCCTTGAGCAGATGCTTTACGGGAAAGGCATGGTTCAGGCCCTGCCCCTCGAGTAATTTTTTGAAGTGGTTCGGAGTGCCCTCCGTGGGCTTCCAATGACCCTTACGGTCAGCAGCGGCCACGAGCGAGTCCTCGCGCCATTGTTTCTTGTTCTTCCTTTTGGCGGAATGATTAGAGGTGCCTTCACCAGTAGTCTCGTTGATGAGGACATCACTCCTTCGGATGTACCCACTGATCCTCCAACCGTCATGCAAGGTCCAATGACCCGGGCTCGAATGCGTCAACTCAATTTAGAGGTGAGCTCGTTCTTATGCGATCCTTTTCATACTTTTCAGAATAGACTACTACGTAATGATGTTATCTTGCTTAGGAACATTGGAGAGGGTCATGAGGGACTTAGAGGATGTGGTGGAGGCGATGATGACCAGCAAGGACGTCCAACAGAAACCGGAGGCCCGATCCAACATGATTTTGAGTCTGTCTCGGCCTCCAGGACTAGTCTTCCTTAAACTAGTCACCCAAGATGCATCCAGACTCTGTTTTCGACGATCCACATATGGTTGGAAAGACAATTTGATAAGTAAGCTAATCCAAGTGGTCTCATGTCAAAATCCCTATAGAATCAACGGGAATCGTTGAAACAATTTAGCATCCAGAATCTACCAGGGTGTTGCGACACCGTCTTTTGGTCCGTTGGACCGTGTATCGTGTTTGGGCCCATTAGGGGGCACATCCAGGGTAGGTGATGACCCTAAGACCTTTATAATCATATGCCACCACCGCTATTAGGTTTTGGGTTTTGCTTAGATTAATCTGTTAAGAACAGTTTCGCCGTTCATCGGTTTGTGAGACCCCAACTTCGTGAGATTAATCATTCATCTGTAATTTGGTTGCTTTCTTTCTTGTTCTTGTTTATGTTCTTCATTGTGCAAACAGGGATTAGCCTTCTTGGTGAGGTCAACTAGATCCATGTCATGGTTGATAACCAGAGGAGTTGTGGTGCTAAGATTACAGGGTTTGATCTTTCGATGTGAAGCTGGATCGGTGTGTTATTCTCGGCCACAACGATAGTTACCTCTACCTGATGGAAGATTGGGATTCCCGTTCCCATTAAGTGGTATCAGAGCTAAGGTATACCGTTAGGTTCAAATTTATCCCCTAGTTTTGAGTGTTTCACATTCATCCCATACTCCAGTGCCATACTTGTTTTTTCCTGTCCTAGAACCTTCCACGCCATAGTCCTTGCATATTTCAGTTTCAGAGTCCGTCGTGTTGACTTTGTGCCCTAGTCGAGGTCTTGTTGCTAGTTAGGTCATGTTAGAGTCTAGTTCGTGTGTTTTCCCTCATCGTTTCCATCAAATCTTTGCTTTGGTGACCAATTTTACGCACATTGTTCCCGTTTTGTCCTCTAATTTGGAGCCAATTCTTAAAACTGATCTAGTTTTTGCATACGAACTCGGATTTCAATGTTCCATTATCAAAATTGATTAGAAAAAAATTTGGATCCATCCATCCCTAGCTTTATCAGGGTTGGAGATTTTTATTTTGGTCAAAAACTGGTCACAAGATCCTCTTTTCGTGGTCACAAGCTTTTTGTCGTTTTTAGCACGTCTTCTGAAATTTCCACAGGCCATGTCTTTCACTTGTTTTGGCTCATATTTTATGTGGTTACTTCTTTTGTGCTCCTAAGTGAAGGAAAAATATCAAAAAAAGAAAAAGAAAAAGTTGAAATTTCCCAAAAAACAACAACAGCCCAAAAAATAGAAAAAAGAGGGGCAAAAGAGGAACAATATCTAGAGGAGCACATAGAGAAGGCCAAAGTGAGTTGTGTTAGCGTGTGCTATCTAGTTTCTTATTTGTGTTGTTGTTGCCATCCACCATACTTGTTTTTCACACCCCCGTCACCTTGCTATCCACCATACTTGTTTGTTACACACCTGGTACTTGAAATATTTTAGACCAGCAATGAGAACAAGTACTTTGGACTATAATTTAGCATTACTTTCCGTTACTGACTTGTGTGCTAGATATACATATTATTCTTTGTGTGCCTTCCAAGCTCCACAACCTCTTCAGATTAGTACAGAAAAAGGGTCTTGCAATCTCGGTACCACTGCCTCACAGGTATCACGAACCAGCCGCCGGTTGTACCGCCCACTACTTGTGTTGGTAAGAACTTTGTAAGAGCTTGGTAAGATGCTTCCACTTGCTATGAAAAGTGACACCACTACAACTACAACCACGTAGTCATTTGGTAGGGATAACTTTCACTGTTTGTTCCTGTTTTTGTGTTTACAATGGTAGGGGATGAACAGACTGGAGATAACAATCCTAAGGGTTTCAACAAGTGTGTCAGCCAAGAGCAACTACAAGCTGTTGTAGAGGATGCCCAAAAAAGGATGAATGAGGCTATTAGGAAGGCCGTCATTGATGCACTCATTGAACTCAACATTGGCAACAACATGGAGAGATTGAACAAACAAATTTCCACGCTAACCGACAAGGTTACTGAGTTGGAAACCATTGTGGCGGGCAATAACGACGTATCCGACAGCAACACCGATGCTAGTGGGAACATAGATAGAGCAGCCTTCCAACAAGCAAGATTACGATGATGTCTTCGCTGCAACACGACAGGTATGGGTGGTGTCCACCACCATCAAGGTAATAATCACCATGTGCCCGATGATCCTTATGCTAAGATTAAGTTCACAATACCATCTTTTTTGGGTCATTATGATGCTAAGGGATATCTTGATTGGGA
This sequence comes from Miscanthus floridulus, assembly GCF_019320115.1. Taxonomy (NCBI): domain Eukaryota; kingdom Viridiplantae; phylum Streptophyta; class Magnoliopsida; order Poales; family Poaceae; genus Miscanthus; species Miscanthus floridulus. The sequence goes on along the minus strand of NC_089580.1, from coordinate 90,013,492 downwards.
GATGACAGTAGAACAAAAGTTTAGCACCCACCTTGTGCCTGAGCATCATAGAGTTCGACAACTACTAGTGAGTTTAAGGATTTTGCCATTATTTGGTGGAATGGGCTAGCTACACAGGATGCTTTACCTAGTTCGTGGGAAGAACTTAAGGTAGCTATGCATGCTCGCTTTGTACCTCCTTATCATAGAGACTTGCGTAAGAAATTGATGCGTTTAGAACAAGGAGATAAATCTGTGCAGGATTACTATGGTGAGCTCCAAAAGGGATTGATGTGTTGTAGTGTTGTCGAGGGCAACGAAGATTCCATTTGTCGATTTTATTTGGGTTTGAGGCATGAGATTCAGGACATTGTTGATTATAAAGAATTTAACACTGTCAACCAGTTGTTTCAATTTGCTATGCTTGTAGAAAAGGAATTGCAGGGGCGTGAACAGCAGAGCAAGAGCAGGGTCAGCACCACTTACGCGCCACGATCGGCACCATCTTTGGGGCTAACCAAGCCAACCACTTTTTGGCCACCACCACCAGCGAGCAAACAACCAACAGCCTTTAGAGTTTCTGCTACACCTAAGACACCTCCCGCATGACCTTTAAATTTAGGTAAAAATTCTTTGCAGGTGCCTACCAAGACTGCCTCATCCGTTGCATCGACAGGACGCACTTCGAGCATTTAGTGCCACCGCTGCCATGGCATTGACCATGTGCAGAAGGACTGCCCAAGTTAGCGAGCATATATTGCTATAGAAGATGGTTACATCAGCACTTTCGACATTGATGATGAAGAAGACCAAGATACAGATGAGGAGGACGGCGAAGTCCTTGGTGATGAGGCCACGGTAGCCTATAGGAGCATCATTGTACAACGGGTGCTTAGCTCACAAGTACAGCAACCTGAGAAGCTACAACGCCATAACTTGTTCCAGATTTTCTTCATTATTAGCAATCATCGAGCACGTGTCATTATTGATGGAGGTAGCTGCAATAATTTGGTGAGTTCTGATTTGGTCAAGAAGCTTGGCTTGACCACACGCCTGCACCCATGTTCATACCATATTCAGTGGCTAAATGATTCTGGAAAAGCAAAGGTAACACAAACTTGCAGAGTTTCATTTTCCATTGGTTCTTATGCTGATTCTGTTGATTGTGATGTGGTACCTATGCAAGCCTGTTCACTCTTATTGGGTCATCCTTGGGAACATGATAATGATGCTACACACTATGGTAGAAGTAATAAATATACTTTTGTGCATAAAGGAAAGAAAATTACTTTGGTACCTTTGACCCCTGCTCAAATTGTACAAGCTAATAGAGAACGCGCTGCTAGTTTGAATGATGTTCAATCTAAAAATCAGCAAGTTGCTAATTATATTCTCCCACCTAAAAAGGATAAGTCTACATCTAATTCTAAGGCCAAGGGGATTAAATTGAAGGGTGGTGTTATGCTTGCAACAAAATGTGACTTTGCTGAAATTTCTGATGGTGATATTTGCTATGCTTTGGCATGCAAACGAGCTATGTTTTTGATTGATGATATTGTTAGCTCGGTGCCTCCTGCTATCACTAACCTTTTGCAGGAGTATGAGGATATTTTTGTAGCTGAGATACCCCTGGGGCTGCCACCTATGAGAGGGATAGTGCATCAAATCAATTTGATTTTGGAAGCAACCTTGCCCAATCAGGCTGCCTATTGAACCAATCTCGAAGAGACTAAGGAAATTCAACGGCAAGTCCAAGACTTTTTGGACCGCGGGTATATATGTGAAAGCCTTAGTCCTTGTGATGTTCCTGTACTTTTGGTTCCTAAGAAAGATGGAACTTGGCGTATGTGTGTTGATTGTAGAGCCATCAATAATATTACTATTCGGTATCGTTATCCTATTCCTAGGCTAGACGACATGCTTGTTGAGTTGTGTGGTTCTATAATTTTTACCAAGATTGACTTGCAAAGTGGCTACCACCAAATTAAAATGAAACTTGGAGATGAATGGAAAATCGTGTTTAAAACCAAATTTGGGTTGTATGAGTGGTTAGTAATGCCTTTTGGTTTGACCAATGCACCTAGCACTTTCATGCGCTTAATGAATGAGGTTTTTAGAGCTTTTATTGGTCGTTTTGTGGTAGTTTACTTTATTGATATATTGATTTATAGCAAGTCTTTTGATGAACATATGGATCACTTACGTGCTGTTTTTAATGCTTTATGTGATGCCTATTTATTTGGTAACCTTGAGAAGTGCATCTTTTGTATGGATCGAGTTTCTTTTCTTGGCTATGTTGTAACTCCATAGGGACTTGAGGTGGACGAGATGAAAATTGAAGCCATAAAGAGCTGGCCGGTTCCCCAAACCATCACATAGGTGAGGAGTTTTCTTGGTCTTACAGGATTCTACTACCGCTTCGTCAAAGATTTCAGCACCTTTGCTGCCCCATTGCATGAGTTGATGAAGAAAGGGGTGGTGTTTCATTGGGGAAAGGCACATGAGGAGTCCTTTGACACTTTGAAGGACAAGCTCACACACGCACCATTGCTGCAACTTCCAAATTTTGGTAAGACTTTTGAGCTAGAATGTGATGCTAGTGGAGTTGGCATTGGGGGCGTTTTGATGCAAGATGGTAAACCCATTGCTTACTTTAGTGAAAAATTGCATGGTCCTGTTCTGAATTATTCCATGTATGATAAGAAATTGTATGCCCTTGTCCGTTCTTTAGAGACGTTGTGTCATTATTTATGGCCTAAAGAATTTGTTATTCATTCTTATCATGAATCACTTAAGTATCTTTGCTCTCAACATAATCTGAATCATAGTCTTGCTAAATGGGTTGAATTTATTAAATATTTTCCTTATATTATTAAACACAAGAAAGGGAAGGATAATGTGATTGCTGATGCTTTGTCTAGACGATATACATTGCTGTCCCAACTTGATTGTCGGATTTTTGGGCTTGAATCAGTAAACGAACAATATGCGCTTGATCCTGATTTTAAGGACGTGTTGCTAAATTGTAGAGAGGGACATACATGGAATAAGTTTATGATCAATGATGGGTTTTTGTTTAGAGCTAACCGCCTATGCATTCTAGTTGGTTCCGTTCGTCTTTTGTTGTTGCAGGAGGCACATGGAGGCGGATTGATGGTACATTTTGGAGCTAAGAAGACAGAGGAGGTGTTCTCCACATATTTCTTTTGGCCTAGGATGAGGCGAGATGTAGAACGGTACGTGGCTCGGTGCACCACATGTCAAAAAGCTAAGTCACGGTTGAACCCACATGGTTTGTATATGCCTCTTCCTATTCCTTCTACTCCTTGGGCCGATATATCTATGGATTTTGTGTTGGGTTTGCCAAGGACTAAGAGGGGGAGGGATAGTATTTTTGTGGTGGTTGATCGTTTTTCTAAGATGGCACATTTTATTCCTTGTCATAAGAGCGACAATGCTGTTCATATTGCTGACCTTTTCTTTTAAGAAATCGTTCGCTTGCATGGTATGCCTTCTACTATTGTTTCAGATCACGATGCAAAATTCTTGAGTCATTTTTGGTGTACTTTATGGAATAAATTGGGGACCAAGCTGTTGTTTTCTACAACATGTCATCCCCAAACTGATGGGCAAACTGAGGTGGTGAATCGAACATTGTCCACCATGTTGGAAGCAATTTTGAAGTGCTGTTTGAAGATGTGGGAAGAGTGTTTGCCGCATGTGGAGTTTGCATATAACAGGGCGGAACATTCCACCGCCAAGGTAAGTCCTTTTCAGGTAGTGTATGGTTTTAACCCTCGCACTCCTATTGATCTTTTGCCTTTACCTACCACTGAGATAACACATAGTGATGCTAGAGAGCATGTTGAATTCATTCGTAAGTTGCACAAAACAACTAAAGCAAATTTTGAAAGAATGAATGAAAAGTATAGAATTGCTGGTAGTAAAGGTAGAAAAGAAATTAAACTTGAACCGGGTGATTTGGTTTGGTTACATTTGAGAAAAGATAGATTTCTTGAGCTGCATAAGTCTAAATTAATGCCAAGAGCAGCTGGTCCTTATAAGATAATTAAGAAAACAAATGATAATGCCTACAAACTTGAGTTGCCACCCAAGTTCGGGGTTAGTCCCACCTTTAACATTGCAGATCTGAAGCCTTATTTGGGAGAAGAAGATGAGCTTTAGTCGAGGATGACTCAAATTCAAGTGGGGGAGGATGATGAGGAAATCACTCCTTTGGATGTACCCACTGATCCTTCAACCATCATGCAAGGTCCAATGACCCGGGCTCGAATGCGTCAACTCAATTTAGAGGTGAGCTCGTTCTTAAGCGATCCTTTTCATACTTTTGAGAATAGACTACTACCTAATGATGTTATCTTGCTTAGGAACATTGTAGAGGGTCATGAGGGACTTAGAGGATGTGGTGGAGGCGATGATAACCAGCAAGGACATCCAACAGAAACCGGAGGCCCGATCCAACATGATTTCGAGTCTGTCTCGGCCTCCAGGACTAGTTTGCCTTAAACTGGTCACCCAGGACGCATTCAGACTCCGTTTTCGATGATCCATATATGGTTGGAAAGCCAATTTGATAAGGAAGCTAATACAAGTGGTCTCACATAAAAATCTCTTCGGAATCAACAGGAATCATCGAAACAAGTTAGCATCCAGAATCTATCAGGGTGCTGTGACACCGTCTTTTGGTCCGTTGGGCTGTGTATCGTGTTTGGGCCCATTAGGGGGGCGCGTCTAGGGTAGGTGACAACCGTAAGACCTTTATAATCATACGTTGCCGCCGCTATTAGGTCTTGAGTTTTGCTTAGATTAATCTGTCAAGAACAATTTTGCCATTCATCGGTTTGTGAGACTCTAACTTCGTGAGATTAATCATTCATCTGCAATTTGATTGCCTTCTTTCTTGTTCTTGCTTGTGTTCTTCGTTACGTAGGCAGGGATTAGCCTTCTTGGCGAGGTCAACCGGATCCGTGTCTTGGTTGATAACCAGAGGAGTTGTGGTGCTAAGATTGTAGGGTTTGATCTTTCGATCTGAAGCCGGATCGGTGTGTCATTCTCCGCCACTTGTCCTCATCACTCGTCCCACCTTGCCTTGCCCTCAAGGCGATCGAAGATCACTCTGGCCGCCTCTTCTCCTAAGGCATGGCTGGTGGCGATGTCCAGGAGTTCCTTGGTGGTTCGTGGGCCCTTGTGTCCTAGCTTATGAACCAAGGACTCGTAGGTCATCTCGGATAGGAAGGCTCCTATCACATCGGTGTCGGCGACGTTAGGGAGCTCGCTGCACTATCGGGAGAAGCGTCGGATGTACCTACGGAGGGTCTCACCGGCCTTCTAATGGCAGTTCTTGAGGTCCCATAGGTTCCCAGGGTGCCTATACGTGCCCTAGAAGTTTCCCACAATGATCTCCTTCAGATCTGCCCAACTCTAGATTGCGTTGGACGGCAGGTGTTCCAACCACGCTCATGCTGAATTGGCCAAGAACAGTGGAAGGTTGTGGATAATGAAGTCGTCATTATCCACACCACTGGCTTGATAGGCAAGCTAATAGTCTTCAAGCCAAAGTCCAGGGTTTGTCTCCCCATATTATTTAGGGATATTGGTAGGTGGTCGATACCTTGCCGGGAACACAGCATTGAGGATGTGCCGGCTAAAAGCCTAAGGCCCTGATAGGCCAGGGCTCGGGCTTCAGTCCTCACCACTGTCGTAGCATCTGCCGTGTCGAGGATGATAGCCGCGGCGGGCTCCTTCCCTTGGGTCGCTGTAGGTGCGCCTGCGGGCATCGATGGTGCTGCGTGCATCGTGGTTGCGGCTGAGACGCTGATGTATCTAGGCCACAGCGTGCTGCCTACCGCCTTGTGTTGCTTGGTGGACTAATGCATCCCAAGCGAGACGCACTGAGGGCGTACGCTGGCTGGTGTCGAGCTCGCGTCGCTAGGACAATGAGCTTTCCACCTGCTGTGTCGTCGCATGCTTGAGCAGCATGCGTATTTTGCGGTGGGCCGACGATCCTTGGGCGTCGCGACCTCTAGAAGGTCATGAAGCAAGGCCATTGTGGTAGCGATGTTCTGGCTTGCCTGAGCGAAGTGAGGAAGGGTTTCATCGTCGGCAATGATCCTTTGGTTTACATCACAGGCCAAGGCGCGTGCACGCCCACCATTTCCGTGGCGTTCGATCTCCTGATCGACCTCCACGTACTCCCGAACAAGCTATTGTTTGGCTTTGTCTATCTCCTACTTTTGGGCTCTCAGCTGCTCCACCCCTACGTGAGGCGGGGTCGCTGTCCCCCATTTGGTTCCACTGCTGGGGTTGCCTACCAAAGTAGTCTCCTCTGCGAAGATGCTTTGGACGTGTCCCTCGGGGGTTCCACCATGAAACATTCCCAGGAGGGGTGATGGCTCTCCCTGCTGGAGTCAGAGCCAGAGTCCGACCCTAGCCCATCCGTGAGGAGGCCGAGGAGGGATTCCGTGATGCTTTCGATCATCCCCATGAACTCGTTGTTCGTGGGGGATGGGATCATGCGCTGTGCCACAAGGTGGCTAATGGTCGCCGCGGCATTGCAGAGACCGAACGAAAGCAGAGTGTTTCGGAGAGAGGGTGAGGCAGCGTGGGTCCTCCCTGGAAGGCTGGGGTCCAGGGGAGACGCCGAGCTGGCGCTCAAGCCTCCCATAGCTGGAGCCGATGGAGGGGAGGGATTGGATGGCGACATGAGCCCATGCCAACTCTCCCCCCACTGTGATGATGAAGTCCGAGTCATCAAAACGCACGTGTGCACCCAGGACCCAACTGATTGTGTGGTTAGCCATCCGAGGCCTGATTTGGAATGTGCAAAGGCCTCTACCTGGCGTGCCAACTGTCGGTGTTTCGAACAAACACCGGTTAGTGAATTTATAATTGTTGCGCGTTAGGCTCGGATGGTGTACTAATGGATACAAGGTTTATACTGGTTCAGGCAAAATATCCCTACGCCCAGTCCGCTGCTGCTCGTGTTATTAGTAATAAAAAAGGTTCATAGTAAGGGGTACAAATGGTCAAGAGAGGGACAGGTTCCAAGTCTCTGATGGAAAGGTTAAAAGGACGCCAAGAACTTTGTTGCTGCTTGGCTGTGTGCTGTGTGTTATCTGTCAAAAATAATCGATCAAAAGTCGGTCCCCTTCGTGGGGTGCCCTGTCCTCCCTTTTATAGACCAAGGGAGAGCAGGGGTTATAGATGGGAGAAAGTGGAAAAAATCAAAGGTAGAGAAGGTTCTTCGGGGGAGCCGGGTCTTCCTTTTCCCGTGTGCCTGCCCTTCTAACATGGCAGACCGTGTCAGGGATGGCGTGTCCGCTGATCCTTATAGGGTCGTGCCCTAGCCTCTGTCAGCAAGTGGGTGTGTCCCATCCTACACCGGCGGATGGTGCGGCGTGTCGGAGGGCCAAGCTATGACCCTTTGGGGAGTAGACGGGGAAGTGACCCTACGCCCGTCACTGTAGGTGATGTGAATTCTGTCTTGGATCATAGTGGTTGTCGCATGCTTGCATTAGTATCCGCGTCCGAGGGCTGATGGTGGCGCCTACAACACTGTGGGACAAAAGTCAGCACCTACAACACTGTTCGGGCACTGTTAGGTCAAAAAGGTCAAAAGGGGCTTAAAGGGCCCGTCCCATTGTATCCTAATGGTGCCTTCCTGCAGGCGTACAGGGCATGGCCCTCGATACTGCGGTTGACTCGAATGTCCTGTCGTCCCCTGGGCTCGTCTTTATGAAGGATTAGGGTGCAGTCGTTGGGCAAGGAAGAGCTAGCCCTCAGTCATCGAGCGAGGCGGAGTCTGCCCTCGGACGTCGGGCGAGGTGGGGCTAGCCCTCAGCCACCGGGTGAGGCGGAGTCTAGCCCTTAGCCGTCAGTCGAGGCGGAGCCCGCCCTTGGACGTCGGGCGAGGCGGAGCCTGTCCTTAGCCATCCGACGAGGCGGAGTCTAGCCCTCGGGGGTCGGGCGAGGCGGAGCCCGCCCTCGGACGTCAGGCAAGGCGGAGCCAGCCCTTAGCTATCGGGTGAGGCGGAGTCTAGCCCTCGGGAGTCGGGAGAGGCGGGACCAATCTTCCGTCGTTCGGGCAAGAAGCGCAGTAGTATTCTTGTCTAACCGGAAGTGTCAACGTTCGATGGTTATTAGTTCCACCTCACTGGGTACCCCGGTATTAGGTCCCCGACACTCACCATACATAGGTCGGCCTTGCCCTTTCGGCCACAACACCGCCACCATCGTGCAGATTCACCGCGACCATGGTAGGAATCCACACACCACCGGGTTTCGGCGTCACTCCTCCACCGTGTTGGCCTCCTAACTCGCCGGCGATTGCCTCGACTACCTGCCGCCCTACCGGCCACCCCACGCGCTCCCCGCGAGTTCGTGTGACCGTGACGGCGGACTTAAAGAGGTGAAGTACTGGGAAGAGGATATGAAAAGAACTAGGGGGCCTATCTGCTTATTTGTAAGTCCCAAACCAGGCTCACGTTGTCCACGCCACGTCGGTCAAAACCTTGTTCCGATGAGTTATGGACCTAAGTGGCATACTAAAACAACATTAGGGTGCTAAAAGTACGATTTGAGAGTTTGTGGACCTAAGTGACACCCTAAGACAAGTTCAAAGGCCTACGATGCATTTACCTCTAAAAATAAAAATAAAATTTATAACATTAAATAGACTAGCAATATTTGCAACGGCAGAAAGACAATAAACAGAAAACTTAGTATTATACAGTAATATTTGCTTAGCTTCTTGCTAGTTCCATCTTTGCCATGCATTGCACGGTGGCTTACCATATCTGAAATGAAATGCATCGTCCATATTTACAGAAATACGATGGAACTAAATGTCGTTTTCTACATTTTCTCATGCCTTTTCTTATTTGAACTCTTTTAATTCATGGTTGTTGTCAATATCCATATCTCCGTAATGCTCCTCAACAATTCTTTGTTTCCACCCAAAACTAATTTTCAGCCCTTAAATTTTATTTGGGTGCTAAAATAGTTTAATTTATTTGTACCAGGGGTCCAGGCCCATGCCGAGGTCATCTAACCCATTAGCTAGCTAACATCACCTATTGTAATTCCCCCAAAATGCATTGCCATTCTCCTTTTAAAAAACAAAATCATGTCCCAGAGCCACTGGCTCCTGGAGTCCGGGTCCTTGTTTCTCGTATCTATTCACAAAGCTACGTATAAAGCAGAATTGTATATGCTACTCTGCTCAAACTGGCAACACACAATGAGCTCAAAAAATCCCCACCTTCTCTCCTTTCTTCTCAGTCCCAGCATCACACTTCGCGCCAGCGCCATCTCTAACGCCTCTTCATTCTTCCAGTGGCGTAGCTTTTCTTAGTTCCCCTTTTCTATATGTTGATGAATCGGCAAAGCTTGCAGCACGTCCGGCGATCCTCAATTGGCACTGCAGCCCTTGCCGATGCACGAGAGCACCTCGGCCAGCTCAGCCTCGATTTCGTCTCCGGCGTGGCCGTGCTTTTGGAACGGCATCTCGCCGAGGCTAACGAATCCGCAGTGGTGGTCCTGTGGGGTAGATTCAGCCGTCGCCCAGCCACCCTCGTCGAAGTGGGAGAACACGTTTCGCTTCTCCCCCCTGGGATGATGTCGATGTTGTCAGGCAGCTACATGTAGCTACGCGCTGACGACGACAGGGCTTTGGAGTGTCGAGGCCACCACGCTTAAGGTGGTGAGCGAGAGCACCGCGAGCGCACACGGACGCGGGGCAGAAGAGCGTGAGCACATTGTGTGGCTGCCCGGTACACACATTGCCGGTACTTGGCTTGTTTATTTATGGTAACCAGCACTAATCTATATACCTCAGTTTTTTGCCACAAGGTTTGTTGAACGGAGGGAAGGCGGCAATGAACACATTGGAATCAGTCAAAGAGATGTATATGCAGTGGACTCGGTCAGAGGGAGAGCATACGAGCTTCACCGAGCGATATGGGAGGCAGAACAAAAATAAAAATATATATGGCAGCGGAGGCGCCCTCTGCCAGCGGCAGCGACGGCGGGGTGGCCAGGACGAAGAACCTCACTGAAGACGGCCTGGAGGAGCTCAAGGGCTGCCTCGGCCTCAGCCTCGGCTTCGCGTACAGCGAGATACCCGAGCTCATCTGCGGGACGCTGCCCACGCTTGAGCTCTGCTACTCCATGACCCGGAAGTTCCTCGATGAGCAGAGGGCGCCGGGGCAGGAGCAGGAGGAGGAGCCTGCGTCGCCGCCGCTCCCCAATTTGAGGATCTCTGGACCGGGTAAAAACCACTTTGGGACAGCCTCTTGGGGGGCGACGAGGGGCTCGGCAACGTCCAGCCTCCCGGACCGCGACCGCCATGGGATCAGCAAAGGGAGCACGGTCTCGTCACGGCCGCAACCGGCTGCCGAGTCCTGAGAGCTCCGACGCGGCTGGCGTCCTGTGCTGCCGAGTCCACGACAGAGTCTCGCGACCTGCCTATTCGAACCGCACCACCTCCAGTGGACACGATAACTGTGAGACTATATTTGGTACTCGCCATAGATTGACTAGTTCTCAGTGTTAGAAGTAAAGTTTGTAACGTGTAAACATGCATGACACATAAGTAATCTGCAAACATGGAAACCTGTCATGGTGCTAAGATTGGGGTTGATTGTTAGTTGCCTTGTAAATAGGATCTGCTAGGATCCCACCTGCGCCTAGAAGGTTCCATGGGCGCACATATGTACTGTCACGGATGGAGCTGTTCCATCCACAGATTCAACACGCAACATCGTCGGAAGTCCCAGACATTCAACTACCCAAGTTCTGTCCTCTGTTATTTTTCATGGTATTCAGAGCCAATTCCACCTAGAAACACCTCGCCACAATGTCGTCCTCTTCAGCCCTCCCGCCCAACCCTCTCTCGGCCACGGCCATCACCGAAAAACTCACCAGGACCAACTACCCCATCTAGGAGGCTCAGGTCCTCTCGACTGTCAAAGGTGCTCGCCTTTATGGGCACCGTACTGGATCCATGGTGGCGCCAGAGAAGAAGATTGCGGACAAGGAAGGCAAGCAGGTCCTGAATCCGACGTTCGAGGAGTGGGAGGCCCGGGATCAGCAGATTCTCAGCTTCCTCTTCGCCAGCGTTTCCAGGGACATCCTTAGCCACATCGCCAAGTCCAAGACGGCACAGGCTGCATGGGCAAAGATTGAGGCGATGTTCGCCTCACAGACCCGTGCTCGTACAGTGAATCTGCACATCGCTCTCGCCAATACCAAGAAAGGTAATCTCTCCGCTACTGAATATTTCACTAAGATGAAAGGTTTCAGTGATGAGATGGCGGTGGCGGGGCGATCTATCACCGACGACGAGCTGGTTGAGTACATTCTCACCGGATTGCCCACGGAGTACGAGTCGCTGGTTAACTCTCTCGTTACGAGGGTGGAATCGGTGACTCTTGATGAGCTATATGCACAACTCCTCAACTTCGAGACCAGGCGGCGAACAGACGTTGGCCAATCTAGCCGGTCACGAAGGCGGGCGCGGTTCAAACCATGGCTGTGGCTCCCCATGTGGGTGTGGTCGCGGTCCTCCTAGCACTAGAGGTCGTGGTCGCGCCCAAGGATCCAGCACCAACAGTCAGCAACGTGGTGGCTTCAACAACAACAAGAAACATGACAAGCCAATTTGCCAAGTGTGCGACAAGGAGGGGCACACCGCCCTTCGTTGCTGGTACTGGTTTGATGAAAACTACACATATGAGAAGGTAGGGGCGGTGGCTTCAAGCTCCTACAACATCGACAACAACTGGTACACAAACACTGGTGCCTCTGATCACATCACCAGCGAACTTGAGAAGCTGGTGGTTCATGAGAAGTACAACGGAGGAGATCAGATCCACACTGCGAGCAGTGCAGGTATGGCAATTAGTCACATTGGTCAGTCTATGATTACTACCCCTAGCCATAATCTTCTTTTGAATAATGTTCTGCATGCTCCTGAGGTGCACAAAAATCTTATATCAGTTCATCATTTCACATCTGACAACTCAGCATTCATGGAATTTCATCCAAATTATTTTTTGGTAAAGGATCTGGACACCAAGAAAATTCTGCTTAAGGGTCCGTGTCGGCGTGGACTATATCCACTTCCTTCCACTTCAGCAATAATGCAGGCCTTCACCGTGTCCAAACCATCCCTGTCCTGGTGGCATGAGCGTCTAGGTCATCCTGCATCTCCTGTAGTTCGTCAGATTGTTAGTAATAATGAATTGTCATGTACCTCTTGAAAGCATTTAGGCCCCTAGTTGGGTTTTGGTGATTAATGACAATACGTGATTACTGTGACTAATGTGTGTTTTGCAGAGGCAATTAAGTTAGGTCACGGTAATGGAGATCAATTGAGCAATCATGGTGGTCATGCCCCTACGATGAAAATCGTTTCGGTTTTCAAAGGATGGACGACAAGGTTAAGGATGGACTAGTTCTAAGTGTCGTTTGGAGTTGAAGAGACACTTAGAGTAGTTTAGGACTTTGTTTTTCCTTTGGCCATACTATTAAGGGGGGTATGGACGGGTAGCTTGACCTAGGTGAGTCTAGTGAATTAGGTGTGGTGCACACTTGCTAAATCTAGCACTAGGTAGCTCCAAAATAACCCTTAGATCTAATGGAGCAAACTTCATTCATGTATGATCGAGAGTTAGAAGTGAATGGAGGGTCAAATACTGATCGGACGCTGGCTCCGGTATGACCAGATGCTGGCTCAGGGTCCAGTCAGTTCAATTGACCAAAGTATTTTCGTTTGGTGCGACCGGACGCTGAGAGGTCAAGTGACCAGACGCTGAGGGCCAGCATCTGATCGACTCCAGTAAGGTTCCAGAGAGGGAAAATCTCGACCGGACGCATCCGGTCACACTATAAACACTAGAGTTCGGGGTGAACTGACCGGCACGTCCGGTCAACATGACCGGAGCGTCCGGTCACCCCGCAGAGGCATATAACGGTTCATTTTTCAGCCTATGTTATAAATACTTTCTCCATTCGTGTGTGGAGATACTTTTGCTCATTCCAACAGCTAAGAAACACCTTTGAGAGTGCCAAGAAGAGCAAGGTCCTAGTGAGGTTTTTGAGATTTGAGAATCCCAAAGAGAGCCCTCATTAGTGAGATCAAGAGTAGCAAAGTGTACATCCATCCTTCTCATTAGGCTTGTCATGGTCAAGTGAGAGTTCGTGCTTGTTATTCTTGGTGATCGCCATCACCTAGACGGCTTGGTAGTGATTGGAGAGCTTGGTGATCATTCGGCGGAGCTTGTGGATGATCCAACTCAAGTTGTGAGCAGTTGTGGGTGATTCACCGCGACGGAGTGTCGAAGAATCAACCCGTAGAGAGCACTTGATCCTTGCGTGGATCAAGGGGGAGCTACACCCTTGCACGGGTGCTCCAACGAGGACTAGTGGAGAGTGGCAACTCTCCGATACCTCGGCAAAACATCGCCGCGTTCCTCCTTCTCTCTTTACTTTAAGCATTTACTTTGAGCAATTCAATTCTTGTCATTTACATTCCTAGAATTGCCATGCTAGAGTAGGATTGGAACTTAGGGTGCTAAACTTTTGAGTGTTAGATCAATGGAAGCACTTTCTTGGCACAAGGGATTAATTGGGCTAACCGTAGAGTTTAATTATTGCAAAGAAATTTAGAATTAGCCTAATTCACCCCCTCTTGGGCATCTTGATCCTTTCAATTGGTATCAAAGCCTCATGCTCATGTATTTAGGCTTAACCGCCTAGAGAAAGATGTCTCACGGGTATGGACCTCCTCCTGTCTTTGAGGGGGATGATTTTCTATATTGGAAAATTCGCATGGAGGCGTACTTAGAAGCTCTAGATGTTGGAATACTTAGAGCCGCCTCACAAGGCTTCCCAAAACCTCATGATGCTACTAACCTACAAGGCGATGAGTTGAATTATGAAAAATGGAATGCAAAGGCTAGAAACACCATATTTAGAGGCCTTTGTAAAGATGTGTTCAATCGGGTGAGGAACCACAAAGACACACATGCACTATGGTCGGACGTTTGTGCGCTCCATGAGGGAACAAAGAGTGAGCGTGAGGAACGCTATCATCTTGTCATGAAAAAGCTTAACTCTTTTGAGATGCTTCCTAAAGAATGTGCTAATGAAATGTATTCATGTTTGAATGTTCTTATAGAGAAAGTCAATGGGCTTGGACTCACTCAAATGCAACCATCTAATGTTGTAAGAAAGATCTTGAGTGTCCTCCCCATTGATAAATATGGGCACATTGTGACCGTGCTTCATCAAGGTGATCTTTCCACCGCTACACCAACACAAATCTTAAGAAAGATCAATGCTTATGAGATGTACATGCACATCACACCTCAAGATGGCTCATCCTCTAACAAGAAGAAAGAAAAGGACTTAGCATTCAAAGCTAGTCAAGAGAAGGGCAAAGCAAGGCTTGAGTATGAGAGCTCAAGTGATGATGAAGTTGATGATACAAGCCGTGCTCTCATGGTGAGAAAAACCACCAAGATGCTAAAGAAGATCAACAAGAGTGGCATCAAGTTTGATGGCGAGAAGAAGAAGTTCTTCACTAGCTCTAGAAGGAAGCCAATCTCCGAGATGAATTGCTACAATTGTGGAGAACTTGGTCATCTAGCTCACCAATGCACAAAGCCCAAGAAAGACAAGTTCAAGAACAAGAATAAGGGCAAGAAAGATGACTCAAGTGATGAAGATGAGAAGAAGAAAGACAAGCCATACAAGAAGAGAGATGGCAAGAAGGACTTCCACAAGAAGAAGAGTGGAAAGGCATACATCATCGGTGATTGGCTCACGGACATTGATTCATCTAGTGGCTCATCCGATGATGATAGTGACAACAAGAAGGTGGCCACCATTGTTATTGACTCTTCATCATCTTCACCGCCACCATCGTCATCATCCTCTACACACCTATGCCTTATGGCCAAGGGTGAACGCAAGGTATCAAATGATGATGAGAGTAGTGGTGATGAACATGCTAGTAATGATGATAGCGATAGTGATGATGATGAATATGAATCACCTTCTTATGATGATCTTGTTAAATTGCTACATAAATACTCCAAGATCATTATAAAGACTAGAGCTAAGAATGACAAGCTAGAAGCTAAAAATGATTCTCTTTTAGCTAAATGTGATATAGCAAAAAAGGCTAGTGTTGATCTTAGAGAAGCAAATGAAGCTATGGCATCCAAACTCAAAGAGCTCAAATCTTCTAAGAAAGAGCTTAAAGATAAACATGATAAACATGAGAGGATGCATAAAGAGCTCATCACTAGCCATAATATGCTAAAAGATGAATATACTATTCTTAAGATTAATCATGATAATCTAGTTATTGCTCAAGAATATTTATTCAATGAGCCACATGATGCTACTAACAATGTTGTTAAGATTGATATAGCTACATCATGTGATGATTTGATCATTGAGAGTATTGAGCAAAGTTCTAGTAGCAAGGGCAAGCAAGTGGTTGAGGCCGATGATTATGATGAGTTTGTCAAGCTCAAGAATGACAATGAAAAGCTCAAGAAAGATCTTGAAGAACTCAAAACCACCAAGTCTATTGTGCTAGAAACACTTGATCATGATGGTGAGTTGATACTTGAGAATGATGCTCTTAAGGAAGAGAACAAGAAGCTCAAGTTGGAGAAAGAGCATCTCAAGATTGGATTGAGCAAGTTCACTAGAGGCAAGTATCTTCAAAGTGAGCTACTAATGAACACTGTCATGAAGATAAATAGAAGTGGCATTGGGTACACGGCAAACAAAGAGAAGAAGGCTGAAGCTCAACAACATAAGCCAAAGACAAAGAAGTGTTTTGAGTGTGGATAAGAAGGCCACTTTGCTCATGTGTTCCAAACTCCACCACCACAACCCTTGCCCAAGCATGCTAGACCTTTTGCCTTCAATGCTCACTACATGCTTAGAAAGGATTCTAGTGGAAAGATGAAAGTCATATTCTTAGGACCTCCCAACAAGAATAGGCCTAAGAAAATTTGGGTTGCCAAGTCACTTGTTGAGAAGGTGAAGAGCCCTCAACAAGTTTGGGTTCCTAAAGCTTGATCTCTTGTGTGTAGGTGAACTACAAGACTGGTAGAAGTCATTGGGTTATTGATAGTGGTTGCACACAACATATGACCGGTGATCCTCGTATGTTCACCTCACTAGATGGAGAAGTAGATGGACAAGAAAGAATCACATTTAGATATAACTCAAAGGGCAAGGTTAAAGGATTGGGAAGTGGCAATATCAAATATCATTCTATCTCAAATGTACTATATGTTGCTTCATTGAGCTTCAACTTGCTATCCGTTGGACAATTATGTGATCTTGGCTTCCAATGCTTGTTCACCGAGAAGGAAGTTGTCCTATCTAAGAAGGATTATGATCAAGTGATATTCAAAGGATTTAGATACAACAACCTATATCGAGTGGACTTCACCTCCGAAGATGCAAATTTGAAGACTTGCCTATTCACCAAAACAACACTTGGGTGGCTATGGCATAGAAGACTTGCTCATATTGGGATGAGCTCACTCAAGAAGCTAATGAAAAATGATTTGGTGAGAGAGTTGAAGGATGTGAAGTTTGAGAAGGACAAGCTTTGTAGTGCATGTTAAGCCGGCAAGCAAGTTGCAAATACTCATCCAACCAAAGCTTTCATGTCAACCACAAGAGTGCTAGAACTCCTTCACATGGATCTATTTGGGCCAACAACATACAAGAGTTTGGGAGGAAATTTTTATTGTCTTGTGATTGTTGATGACTATTCAAGATATACATGGGTATTCTTCCTTCATGACAAATCCAAAGTTGCATCATGCTTCAAGAAGTTTGTCAAGAGAGCACAAAATGAATTTGAAGTGAAGCTCAAAAAGATAAGAAGTGACAATGGGAAGGAATTTGACAACACAAACATAAAAGCCTATTGTGATGAAGTTGGAATCAAACATGAGGTCTCCGCAACATATACTCCTCAACAAAATGGCGTAGTTGAGAGGAAGAACCGGACATTGATCACTCTTGCAAGAACAATGCTTGATGAGTACAACACCCCCAAAGCTCTATGGGCAGAACCTATCAACATCGCATGCTATGCATCCAACCGCCTATTCCTTCAAAAGTTCCTTGTCAAGACACCTTATGAGTTGCTCAATGGGAAGAAGTTGGACGTCTCCTTCTTTAGGGTGTTTGGTTGCAAATGCTATATCTACAAGAAGCGGCAACACCTAGGGAGGTTTCAAAGACGTTGTGATATTGGTTTTCTTGTTGGTTACTCATCAAAGTCTAAAGCATATAGAGTATTTAATCATGCCACCAGCTTAGTTGAAGAAACATATGATGTGGAATTTGATGAATCTAACGGCTCCCAAGGAGCACATGAGAATCTTGATGTAGGTGATGAACCATTGAGGGAGGCTATGAAGAACATTCCAGTTGGAGACATCAAGCCTAAAGATGATGAAGATGATGTACAAGTGATTGATCCACCTTCTTCATCAAGTGTGCCACAAGATAATGATAAAGATGGGAGAGTAGAAAATGAAGACACTCATGTCTCCCATGATCAAATGGTGGCACAAGCACAAGATATTGATGCTCCACAACCTCTTCCTCAAGTGGCCAATAGAAGAAATACACATCTACTACAAGATCATCCACAAGATCTCATCATAGGGAGTCCATCAAAGGGTGTAATGACTCGCTCACAAAAACTTGCTTCATTTATTGCTCACCACTCTTTTGTCTCTTGCTATGAGCCTACCAAGGTAGAAGAAGCTCTTCAAGATCCAGATTGGATAAATGCTATGCATGAAGAGTTGAACAACTTCACCCACAATGAAGTTTGGACTCTTGAAGAGCGATCAAAAGGAGCAAGAGTCATTGGAACAAAGTGGGTGTTCTGCAACAAGCAAGATGATCAAGGCGTAGTTGTGAGGAACAAGGCAAGACTAGTAGCAAAGGGGTTCTCTCAAGTTGAAGGATTAGATTTTGGAGAGACCTTTGCACTGGTTGCAAGACTAGAAGTCATTCGTATCCTCCTTGCATATGCATCACATCATAAAATGAAACTATATCAAATGGATATGAAAAGTGCTTTTTTAAATGGCTTTATTAATGAACTAGTCTATGTTGATCAACCTCCCGGGTTTAAAGACCCTAGATATCCTAATCATGTTTATAGGTTGTCCAAGGCATTATATGGACTTAAGCAAGCCCCAAGAGCTTGGTATGAGCGCCTTCGGGACTTCCTCATTGAGAAGGGCTTCACCATCAGGAAGGTCAACACCACACTATTCACCAAGAAGCTTGATGGGCACATCTTCATTTGTCAAGTGTATGTTGATGATATCATCTTTGGATCATCAAATGAAGATTCTTATAAAGAGTTTGGTGAATTGATGTCAAAGGAGTTCGAGATGTCAATGATTGGAGAGCTTACATTCTTTCTTGGTTTTCAAATCAAACAAATGAGAGAAGGGATTTTCATCTCTCAAGAGAAATATACAAATGATCTTCTCAAGAGATTCAAGATGGATGAATGTAAGCCAATCAAGACACCAATGCCAACTAATGGACATCTTGACCTATATGAGGGAGGTAACATGGTTGATCAAACTATCTACTGCTCTATGATTGGTAGCTTGTTATATTTAACCGCATCTAGGTCCGACATCATGTTTAGTGTGTGTATATGTGCAAGATTTCAAGCTAATCCTAAGGAAACTCATTTAATTGCCGTAAAAAGAATCCTTAGGTATCTTAAGCACACACCAAGCATTGGCCTTTGGTATCCCAAAGGAGCTATATTTGAATTAGTTGGCTATTCCAATTCGGACTATGCCGGTTGCAAAGTTCATAGAAAAAGCACATCTGGAGGGTGTCATTTGCTTGGTAGATCACTTGTGTCTTGGTCCTCCAAGAAGCAAAATAGTGTGGCTTTGTCCACCGCTGAAGCGGAATACATTGCCGCGGGTGCTTGTTATGCACAAATACTTTACATGAAACAAACTTTGCTAGACTATGGTGTAGTTCTAGATAAAGTACCTCTTTTGTGCAACAATGAAAGTGCGGTAAAACTTGCAAATAATCCGGTTCAACACTCTCGCACCAAGCACATAGATATCCGCCATCACTTTCTTAGAGATCATGTTGCTAAAAATAATATATCATTAGAAGGTGTAAGGACTGAGGATCAATTGGCGGATATCTTCACTAAACCGCTAGATTAGGCAACATTTTGTAGATTGCAAAATGAGTTCAATGTTCTTGATTTTAGCAACTTTACTAAAAGATGAGCTTGTGTTGTCCCATGTATTGCATTGTAATATACAACATGTTTAATTTTTGGTAATGCATATAGGGCTTGTCTAACATGGTTAAGATAATCGCCATAAAGCGTGTGAAGAAGCTTAACCTTGGATCAAATTTGACAAGCAACTAGATTTATCTTCCAAGTATTGCATTGCATAGGCATGAATGTTGTTTTATCATTCATCTTCAATTGCTCTCTTATTGCCTATTTTCATAAAAGAAGAATACCCTAAGGCAAAATATTTTTGAAAAATATGAAGGTTTGAGAGAGGTCACTCACATCAGTCCCAATTAGTGTTTATTTGGATCTTATTGGAGTTGGGACTTGATTGGGAATAGGCAGCACAAAGGACTTTGAAGATTCGCTAGAAAAGGAGTGACTGGACGCTGCACCGGACTCTGATGTCCAGCGTCCGGTCAGCTCATAGGAGGTAAACTTGTTGCGAAGGAGTGTCTGGATGCTGGAACAGTGTTCTCCCACCGTCCGGTCAGATGGTGGCTCTATGTCCAGTCGATCGAAGACGATGAAGATAGCTTGCACCGGACTCTAGCTGCGTTCGGTCGATGTCCATCGGACATGTCTGGTCGCGATTCCAGGGGTTTTGGACCTTACTGGAATCGACCGAACACTGGGTGGCAGCATCCGGTCGCTGCCACTGATGCGTTCGGTTAGTAGAAAACATGCGGGATTCAATCTCTTATCTCTATTTCCTTCTCTGTCTCATGGGGGACCCCCATATAACGCTGCGCGCGCCGTTCCTTGACCTAACCCACATCTTGCATCGCGCTGACATCGCCTCCGCCGCCGCACACCATCACGCCTCCACGCCCCATGCCTCCACGCACCGCCACCCGCACCGCTCGCGCCCGAGCCACCGCCATGCGCTGTTGCCGCCGTGCCCTGCTCCCCACGCCAGCGCCGCTGTCTCACAGCCATGCCCTGCTCCTCGTGCTAGCACCGCCATCTCACCGCCGCACCCTGCTCCCGTGTGCCCATAGTTCTCCAGCGCCACTGAGCAAGCCCGTGGCCTAGCATTGCCAAGTCCCTGCCCTAACGCCGTCAGTGTCCTAGCCACTGCTCACCATGCCTATTCATCGCAGTGCTTTGCTGATCCACGTCACTACAAACCCTAGCTGACCCAGTGGTTCCCCGTGTGTCACTTTTTTCTCTTCGGATCGTCGGTTCATCCGGTAGCAAGCCCTCGGTCTCTATTTCATAATTAATTGCTTGCTTTCTTAGGGTTTCATATCTCTAGATGAATACTTAAGATTATCTGTATATCCTATATTCTATCATGCAGCAAGTCGGTGTCGTTGAGGTCCTATTTGTAGTTGTCAGTCAACTCGGGGCCAAGCTCGCGAGTATGGATCGAGGCCAAGCCTCGGAAGTGATAGTTGGCAGTTGTTTCTTATCAACGGTAGTTATTCTTTTTAGATCCAACCAATGGTTCATGTTAAGAATGTTGGAGGTGGTCCCAAAGATGAGGATCCGAGGCGTCTGCCTCGCTTGCCTGCAGATCCAAAAGGCACGGCAATAAAGAAGCTGACAACAAAGAAGCACAAGTATCCAGATGCAGATATAGCTAGAGCAGCTGCAGTTGTAGAGGCCACAGAGCGTGTTGAAAGAGGAGGTGCTCGTAGTGGTGTAGTTATTGCAGATCAATAGCTTCCACCAGCGATAATAGAAGCACTTGAGCAGGTTGAGCGCCGTCATGGTGCTCCAGCTGGGACTGTCATGGTAGCGGGATGGCGAGTTGTCTTGGATGAGAGTCAGCCTCAGGGGGAGTCACTGTAGGAGCCAAAGGTAGCAGAGCAGTCTCAGGAGGGATAGCAGGCCCAAGAGATAGAGCAGGCACCTCAGCCATAGCTTTGCTGCTCTGGTCATACTCATGCTCCAGTCACACCGAGGGTAGATACACAGTAGAGGGGTTCTCGTCCACCGCCCAGACCATAGGGTCCGCCTCTAGTGACTCATCTAGATCTGAGAGCCACCACGGCCAAGCAGGTGCAGCAGCTCAGATTTGTGGAGTTTGAGCAGTGGTTTCCACCAAGGCGAGATGAACGTGCATCAGATGGCTTCTACACACCACTATAGGAGGATTTCTACAATGCATATCTTAACAGTGGAGCTGTTTTCAGATCTCAGAGGGTGTGCAACATAGAGTCTATTATTGCAGCAGCTAGAGAGTACATTCGCCCCTACCTTTCTTACTTGCCAGGGTTGATAGACTTACTTGGATAGATAGGATTGTATGTACCATCTTGGGTCTATCAGTTCTATGCTTCTCTCTGGATTGACCCGCAGCACAGATTCATACACTTTGCATTTAGTGGCAGAGATAATAGGCTGATGAGCACTAGGGTCAGAGCGATACTCAGGCTTCAGGAGTAGCCCGTCTGGCTACATGAGGTTTGCTATGGACAGACATCACCCCTAGACATCCTCATGGTGGGATGGTGCCCCCTACTGATCTAGTCCGCCACTGCTTCATAGAGCCATTTGGTGAGGGGTCGAGTAGGACACCCAGTGATCTTACTCCCACTACTAGAGTGCTTGATGCCATTATGAGGAGGACACTGCTTCTGAGGATGGGGTATCACGAGGGCTTGACTCGCATATAGTTGTGGCTACTGAACTGTCTGATGCAGCAAACAGTGTTTGATATTTGGGATCTCCTTCTATCAGAGATGGAGGACACTATTGTTGAGGGGTTCAGAGGTCACCGATAGTTGCCCTATGCCCACTAGATCACGTTTCTTATTAACAGGGCAGTTATAGTGAGGCCACCTGAGATGCTAGCTGAGTACAGTGGTGCTATGATAGAGTTCCTTGCATATAACCTAACTCAGATGATCCGCCATAGTACACCGACTACACCTAGCTAGCCAAGCCGTCATCCAGAGGTGCTAGAGACTACAGCCTAGCAGGATGCTACTATTAGGGGCATAGCAGCTATAGAGGAGGAGCAGTTAGATGCTCAGCAGGAGGGGGTGGTCGAGAGCGACCCCAGTGACAGCTCAGATGAGGACTACCGTGATATCCCTCAGATGCCTCCACGACGACATAATCATAAGGCCGGTAGCTCCAGTTCAGCTCCATCTACACCGCAGACTGACCTCGCTCTACTTGCCATACTTGAGCAAATGAGGCAGGATCAGGCTCGCCAGGCTCAGGAGACTGCCGCTACCTTTGCAAAGTTCTAGGCTCGACAGGATGAGTTTTAACGGCAGTAGCAAGCCATTCAGCAGCAGCAGCAGGCCATGCATCAGCAGCAGCTCCTCATGTAGTAGCAGCTCCTTGGATTTATGCAGCATGTAGTGGCAGTTATTGGGGTTCCACCACCACAGCCCTCACCCTAGCTTGGTTAGCCTACCACCACTTCTATGACTCCAGCGTTACAGCATAGTGGGCTTCAGAGTCAGGGACAACCACCAACATAGTTTGCTTCACCTATAGAGCAGGTGTCCCGGTGGTTTGCTTTGCCCGTGTTAGCCCCACAGTTCACACCTCTCTAGACAGGCTTTACACCGGCTCAGACTTCCTCACTGCTAGTGCCAGAGACTATAGTGTCTAGGAGCCTTGGTGCATCCTTTAGTGAGTTGACAGGGTAGCCTACTCTGCCATATTTGCATGTCCCAGGTCCTTCTATCGTTGCACCTATTACTAGGACTATAGAGACGCTCCCTTCATTAGTGGCATCATTAGAGCCAGCTGCTCTAGTTATACCTACATAGTCTATAGCAGCTCTAGTTGTTGATCTGACCTAGACTGCTTCAGCCTCGCTTCTAGCTATAGAGGGTCAGAAAGCTCAGAGTTCTGGCTCAGATGATGATGGCACTTAGTTCTAGCTTGCTCCTTGTACCTCAGCGCCCGACTAGTCCGCTGCAGCCCCACCGACCGACCCTTAGGTTTTGGTGTTTGATGCCAAAGGGGGAGAAGGATCGAGTATGCTAGATTTAGGGGGAGTGACTTAGGGGGAGCTTGGTTTACTTAGAGTATCTATTATATTTGGTTTTCATGTGTGATACACTATTATGCATTCGTTGTGTGTTTACTTTTATACATTAAACTATTTATGTGATAGTGATATCTACGTGATCATGATATATGACATGTGTGCTCTCTACTTTGAATTAGTTATATATCATATCACTTATGATATGCTCATTTGCTTTGCTTCCGCATTTCACTCCGATGCAAATGAGTTTCATTACTTGTACTCATGCTTATTTCATATCTTTTGAGTACATCATGTTGGCTTGGGTCATATAAGCTTGCCTAACACTTTTGTTCTTATTGCCAAAAGCTTATATGAACCAAGCATGTTAAAAACCTCATCTCTTTCACATACTCGAGGTGGTATTGTCATCAATCACCAAAAAATGAGAGATTGAAAGCATCTAGGCCCCTAGTTGGGTTTTGGTGATTAATAACAATACATGATTACTGTGACTAACGTGTGTTTTGCAGAGGCAATTAAGTTAGGTCACGGTAATGGAGATCGATTGGGCAATCATGGTGGTCATGCCCCTATGATGGAAATTATTTCGGTTTTCAAATGATGGACAACAAGATTAAGGATGGACTAGTTCTAAGTGTCATTTGGAGTTGAAGAGACACTTAGAGTAGTTTAGGACTTTGTTTTTCCTTTGGTCATACTATTAAGGGGGTATGGATGGGTAGCTTGACCTAGATGAGTCTAGTGAGTTAGGTGTGGTGCACACTTGCTAAATCTAGCACTAGGTAGCTCCAAAATAGCCCTTAGATCCAATGGAGCAAACTTCATTCATGTATGATCGAGAGTTGGAAGTGAATGGAGGGTCAAATACTGACCGAACGTTGGATCTAGTGTGACCAGACGCTAGCTTAGGGTCCGGTCAGTTCATTTGACCGAAGTATTTTCATCTGGTGCGACCGGACGCTGAGAGGTCAAGTGACCGGACGCTGAGGGCTAGCGTCCGATCGACTCCAGTGAGGTTCTAAAGAGGGAAAATCTCGACCGGACGTGTCCGGTCAGTGCTGACCGGATGCTCACCAGTGTCCGGTCACACTGTAAACACTGGAGTTTGGGGTGAACTAACCGGCGTGTCTGGTCAACATGATCGGAGCATCCGGTCACCCCGCAGAGGCACATAACGGTTCGTTTTTTAGCCCATGTTATAAATACTTCCTCCATTCGTGTGTGGGGGTACTTTTGCTCATTCCAACAGCTGAGAAACACCTTTGAGAGTGTCAAGAAGAGCAAGGTCCTAGTGAGGTGATTGAGATTTGAGAATCCCAAAGAGAGCCCTCATTAGTGAGATCAAGAGTAGCAAAGTGTGCATCCATCCTTCTCATTAGGGTTGTCGTGGTCAAGTGAGAGTTCATGCTTGTTACTCTTGGTGATCGCCATCACCTAGACGACTTGGTGGTGATTGGAGAGCTTAGTGATCATCCGGCGGAGCTTGTGTATGACCCAACTCAAGTTGTGAGTGGTTGTGGGTGATTCACCATGATGGGGTGTCGAAGAATCAACCTGTAGAGAGCACTTGATCCTTGCACGGCAAAACATCACTGCATTCCTCCTTCTCTCTTTACTTTGAGCATTTACTTTGAGCAATTCAATTCTTGTCATTTACATTCCTAATATTGCCATGCTAGAGTAGGATTGGAACTTAGGGTGCTAAACTTTTGAGCGTTAGATCAATAGAAGCACTTTCTTGGCACAAGGGGTTAATTGGGCTAACCATAGAGTTTAATTATTCTAAAGAAATATAGAATTAGCCCAATTCACCCCCCCTCCTAGGCATCTTGATTCTTTAACCTCTGATTCCAGTCATGAGTATGTGTGCGATGCGTGTCAGCAAGCCAAAGCACATCAGTTGACATATCCCATATCCACCAGTGAGTCTAGTGCACCTTTAGATTTGGTATTCTCTGATGTGTGGGGTCCTGCTCTTGAGTCTGTTGGTCGCAAACATTATTATTTGAGTTTTATTGATGATTACAACAAGTTTACATGGATTTATCTTATAAAGTTTATGTCTGAAGTATTCTAGAAATTTCATGATTTTCAGAACCTTGTTGATAGGTTATTTGATCGAAAGATCAAGGCTGTCCAAACGGATTGGGGTAGTGAATATCAGTGGCTTAATTCCTTTTTTACTAAGATTGGTATTTCATAGTTAGTCTCATGCCCGCACGCACATCAACAAAATGGTGCTGCAGAGCGAAAACATTGGCATATTGTTGAGGTCGGGCTTGCCCTTCTCTCCCATGCGTCTATGCCCCTGAAGTTTTGGGATGAAGCCTTCATAGCCGCAACATACTTAATTAATCGCCTGCCAAGCAAAGTCATTGCCTCCTCCACGCCTCTAGAATGACTATTTCATCAAAAACCAAATTACTCAGCCCTCCATACGTTTGGGTGTGCTTGTTGGCCAAATCTTCGACCATACAACACACACAAGCTTCAATTCTAATCCAAACAATGTGTCTTTCTTGGCTATAGTGTTCTTCACAAAGGATTCAAGTGTCTAGATGTATCTTCTGGACGAGTATATATTTCTCATGATGTAACATTTGATGAAAATGTGTTTCCCTTTGCAAAGTTACACCATAATGCAGGCGCATGGTTAAGGCTAGAAATTCTCCTGCTTCTGTCTGAAACAACGGCTAATCCAGGGGCTAGTGACATAGCTGATCAATCCACTAATATGCCAGTTAGCACTGTTAAAAATTTTGAGTGCAGGAACTCTGGATATCAAGAAAATCTAGCATCAAATGATACTTCTACCAGCCGCATGGAGTTCTAGGAGGATTCGGTAGAGACAAATGACGCAACACCTTCTACGCCAGGTTCTGCATCTGTGCCAACATCCCCCTCAGGATCACAGCGTGAGACTCGCGGGCCCTTGCCTGCCCATGCGCTTTCTCTGTTTGGCCAACCCGGGGGCACCACACATCCTTCGCTCTCGTGCGTGGGCCTTCATGGTGGTCCGCTCACCGAATCTATGGGTGCCACGACCTTGCCACGTGACGACACTGACGGCATGGACATCCAGAGCCCTGCATCATCCATGGACACAACAGGTGCGTTGGGGGCTCAGCTTCTGGGGGAGATTTCCTCGCCAGAATCTGTTGTGCCACCAGATGCTGTGCACCGCCCTACAACGCAGCTTCAATGGGGCATCAGAAAACAAAAGGTATACACCGATGGAACCATTCGTTATGGATTACTAACTTCCACTGGTGAACCTTCTGGTCTTGATGAGGCATTAGCAAACAAGAATTGGAAAGAGGCCATGAACTCTGAGTATGCAGCACTAGTGAGGTACCAGACATGGCACTTGGTTCCACCGCAGAAAGGAAGAAATGTAATTGGGTGCAAATGGGTTTACAAGATTAAAAGGAAGGCTGATGGGACTTTGGATAGGTATAAAGCTAGGCTAGTAGCTAAAGGGTTTAAACAGAGATATGGCGTCGACTATGAAGATATGTTCAATCCGGTTATTAAGGCAGCGACAATATGAGTTATCCTGTCTTTAGCTATCTCATGTGGCTGGTCCCTTCGGCGGCTGGACATACAAAATGCCTTCTTACATGGTCTCTTAGAGGAAGAGGTGTATATGCATCAGCCTCCAGGTTTTGAAGATCCAGAGAAACCAAATTTTGTATGCAAGCTGGACAAAAGCACTGTATGGGCTCAAATAGGCTCCAAGGGCTTGGTATTCTCGCCTCAGTGACAAGCTAATTCAGTTGGGATTCTAGGCATCCAAGGTAGACACTTCACTGTTTTACTTTAGCAAGGGAGGCATCCGATGTTTATACTTGTCTACGTCAATGACATCATTGTTGCAAGTTCAAGTGAAGCAGCCACGGCCTCCTTACTTCAAGATCTTAAAGGGGAATTTGCTCTTAAGGATCTCGGTCCTCTACATTACTTTCTTGGTATTGAGGTCACAAAAGTGCGTGATGGCATTGTTCTCACACAGGAGAAGTATGCGTTAGACTTGTTAAAAAGAGTCGGCATGGGAGATTGTAAATCGGTAAACACACCTCTCTCTAGTAGTGAGAAGTTATCTTTGTTTGAAGGAACTCCATTAGGTCCAAGTGACGCAACAAGGTACAGAAGTGTCATTGGGGCATTACAGTACTTAACTCTCACTAGACCTAACATTGCATTTGCTATAAACAAGGTGTGTCAGTTTCTCCATGCTCCGACTACAATACACTGGGAGGCAATGAAACGAATTTTGAGATATGTGAAACAATGCACCAAGCTCGGTTTGAAGATTCATAGGTTGGCTTCTACCCTAGTTAGTGCCTTCTCTAATGCTGACTGGACTGGCTGTGTTGATGACTGAAAGTCCACTGGAGGCTTTACAGTATTCCTAGGCGGAAATCTTGTATCATGGAGTGCAAGGAAACAACCCACGGTATCTCGCTCTAGTACAGAAGCAGAGTACAAAGTGATTTCCAATGCCACAGCTGAGGTAATGTGGATCCAGACTTTATTAGATGAGATAGGGGTTAAAGCACCTAGAGCAGCTAGATTATGGTGTGATAATCTAGGAGCCACCTATCTGACAAGCGACCCAGTGTTTCATGCTCGAACAAAACATATTGAGGTGGACTATCATTTTGTGAGAGATCATGTGAAGCAAAAGCGACTTGAGATCGACTTTGTGTCTTCTAAAGATCAGATGCAGATGGATTCACCAAGGCTTTGCCGGTTTAGTTAATGGAGAACTTCAAGATCAATCTCAACTTAACCAAGTTGTGATTGAGGGAAGCTGTTAGAAGTAAAGTTTGTAACATGTAAACATGCATGACACATATGCAATATGCTAACATGGAAACCTGTCATGGCGCTAGGATTGGGGTTGATTGTTAGTTGCCTATAAATAGGATCTGCTAGGATCCCACCTGTGCCTAGAAGGTTCCATGGGCGCACATATGTACTGCCACAGATGGGGCTGTTCCATCCACAGATTCAACACGCAACATCGTCGGAAGTCCCCGACGTTCAATTATGCAAGTTCTACCCTCTGTTATTTTTCACTCAGCCATTGGCTCCTGTAACCCTATGACTGAGTTAGTGATCCCATAGTACGTAGGCATCCAAGTGCTTCGGCACTCTATATGTACCGGTGAAGGATCCCAATGCAATACCATCCATCCATTCATACCATTGTTCATATTCTTTCATGGCATCCGTCACTTAGGTTTAGTTCCTACCTCTAGCCGCCACCGCCGCATCTGCACCACGCGCCCCCGGGAAGAGATCGATCTCCACTGGAGGCAGCGCCATTGTTTAGACACCCGATCCTATTGATCTGGCTGCCATCGTCGTCATCACAGCAGCAGGTTCGGCCGTCTCCTTGTGCTCGTCGTTGCCTCGTTCCCTATGCTCGTCGCTGGGCCCTCCTCCTCCTCCAGATCCCTCCCTCCATGGAGGTGGCTGACCAGCGTGCCACCTTGCATCGCTGTGGTGGTAGCCAGGCTTGGCCGCGTCCCTGTCCTTCAGCCACCATGGTGGTCATCGGGACAGGTCGTGCCCCCTCCCCGCGCCATCCCAAGGAGGACTGAGCCAAGAGCCATCTGCGTCCGAGGCGTCATGAGGAGGACCAAGCCATCTGCGTCGCCGAGCTCATGCGTGCTTCTCCCTGCTTGCGCTCTCCAGCTCCATGCAACCACTCGCCCGCTCGCGCATGCAACCACTTGCAATATATATATATATATATATTCTTTTCCTGCCACTCTCGCACATGCATGCACGTCCGCTCGCCTCTCCCATCCGCTCGCTCCGACGCGATTGCCTCATCTGATCCTGTAACAACCCAAAAATCCATACACTAAAAATACCAACTACACAAATTTTTCTTAAAAACTCCCATGTGATGATGAGTGACATTGTAGGAGCCAACCCTAAGTGTTGCATTAGAAGTAACCCAACCAGACAATTTCATGAGCATGGCATGTCATTTGTTATCATGTTTATTTAAATAATGACAAATGAAACATAGCATATATTGTCAACTCAAATAGTGATTTGGATTTTCAATTGTTTTATGTAATGTCTAACAACACCTTTAAAGAAATAAACCATAAAATAGTTATCACTCAAACCAAAGAATAATTGCTTAAAGGGAAAAATAATCCTATTTTTGTATAACAAAACTACCCCTATTTTTGTTATACAAAATAGCTAAATAAAGTTCCTAATATATATAAAAGAATGTTGTGGGCCTCTTACCTAAAACTTCAATGAATAAGGTACACCAAATTTTGAATTCAAATTCCAAACCAAATTTGAATTCAAACAAAGGAAAAGAAAAGAAAAATAGAAAAAGGAAAAGTCTAAGCCAGCCCAAGCAACCAACCGGCCTAGACTTGCCCTCCTGGCTTCGCTGGCCCACGCACAGCCGTAGCAGGCCAGCCCATGAGCTTGCGCAGGCCCAGCAAGCCAGCCAGCGTGCTGCTCACGCCCACGTGCCTCCCTGTTTGCTTGCTCTCACTACCACCGGGCCCCACCTATCAGATTTCCTGTTCATCTTGTCCATGCCCATGCCTCAACTGTCGCGCGACCGGAGGCTGACAGCGCTGGCAGGAGTGGGCCAGGGGGTCACGCCCGGGACATGGCCTTGTTCCCCTTGCGCCATGCTCACGCAACCTCGCGCCACCGTCGGATGCATCCCATGCCCTTCCACCGCACGATGTCGTCCGCCATTGGAGCTTGGAGCTTGGCTATAAAAGCCTAGCCTCGGTTGCCCTAGCGCCCTTCCATCGCCCCACCGCCACCTTGTGGCCATCCACTGCACACCCGAGCTAGAGAGGATAGAGGAAGAAGAGGGAACGAGTGAGGAGCAAGGAAGAGGAGGATCGGAGCCACCCACGTGCTGCTAGAGTCGTCAGAGCCGAAGACAACACCGTCGTCTTCATCACTGACACGGTTCGGCACTGCACTGCACTGCTTCTGGAGCTACACGGCCACGACCCACCACTGCACCATCATCCATTCACTGTTGGCACCTATGGTGAGCGACTGACTCTCCCCTGCTTGCCGCCGGACTTTGCTACTCTGGCCATGGCGCTCCATACCGTGAGCGTGTAGGCCAAGACCATCTCCGGCCTCTAGGTACACAAGCATAGCACACTCACGCGCACACCCATGACCACCTCCGAGCCCTTGGACGCCATAGCAGAGCGCATGCACGCCGCGCTCACGATGCCGCCGTCATGCCGTGCACCACCACTCGCGCACCCAGCTGCCTCGCCGAACTAGGACGTAGTCGTAGCACCGCCGTGACATCTAGAGAACAGCCATGTAGACCGAGTCATCGATAGCCGGCCGTAGTGCCTTGGCCACGAGCACTAGACCACCACCAGACCTCCGCCATGGCCGAATCAAGCCGCCACCGTGGCCAAAGCCACTGGGGCTCCAAAAGACCCTTCGACCTGCCCGACATGCCTGCTGGAGCATCGTGACGCTCACGCGCACCACAGACCCAGCCTATGCCGCTGCACCCGCGCCACCCCCGCACGCCGGTTGTGCTTGAGCCGCCGTTCGCCATGGCTAATGACCTAGGAAGCCCTATCCACCACCCCGACCCCACCATTGCAGTCGCCATGCACGGGAAGGCTTTTCCCCACCTCAATTGGACGCCTGAGCCATTGCGGGAGCTCGCCGGAGAGCACATCACTAGTGGGAGCACGCTGAGGAGGAAATAGAGGATTCTTCTTCGCCGGTCACACACACGCGTGCACCCGGTTCATGAAGACCGCAACAGAGGTGATGAAGGGTGGACTTGGTTCACCGAGGACCCAGCCTATGGTCCATGGACCATGAACGCTGGTCCACCATGAGCCATGCGGTGTGGGCTGAGTGGTGGATGGAGCCCAGTAGAGGCCCAAGGACGTGACGTGGCAGTGCCATAGCATGCCACGTGGCGGGCCAAAGCCCAGCCCGTATCCAGGCCCAATCGGCCCAGTTCGGACCCAGTCCGAGTTGACCATTGACCGGTCAACGTTGACTGCTGACCTGGCCCCACATGTTAGTGGCACAGACACTCTGGACCCACATGTCAGATGCTGACGTCATGCTAACGTCACGCGGGACCCACACGTCAGAAGCCAACACAGCCGGGGTGACGTCATGCTGACGTCACGATGACATCAGCTGCTGAAGTTAGCAGCCCTGGCCCCACACGTTAGTGACCTTGACCGTTGACCATTGACTCACCCATTGACATAACATTGACTTTGACCGGACCCACATGTCAGTGACCCAAGAGCCCCTAGACCCACCTGTCGGAACTGATGACGTTGATGACGTCATGCTGACGTCACCTGGACCCTACCTGTCAGCTTGGAACTGAGATGATGATGTCATGCTGATGTTATGCCAACGTCAGCATGCCACGTGGACCAGTCACAGCATGACACATGTCAGCCTAGAATTAATTCGG
The DNA here is from genome assembly GCF_019320115.1 of Miscanthus floridulus. Classification (NCBI taxonomy): domain Eukaryota; kingdom Viridiplantae; phylum Streptophyta; class Magnoliopsida; order Poales; family Poaceae; genus Miscanthus; species Miscanthus floridulus. The sequence continues at coordinate 89,981,689 of NC_089580.1, read as the reverse complement.
CCATTTCTATTTTCAGAAATGATTTAAACTTCGAAATTCATAACTAATTCATACGACCTCGGACAAATACGAAACTAGGACCAAAATTCATCTAAAATCGAGCTTTACGTAATGAACCCATGTTTGAGTGCATTTGGCTCTTTTGAATTTTCATTGCTTCTTTGTGCTATTCTATAGACGTCGCTAACGCGACTATAATACGACCGTTGCAGACTCGGAGGAGAACCAGACGGACGAGGATCGTGAGTACCGTGAGGAGTACGGAGACGACTACACTGAAGGTGCCACATCCCACCCAATCTCATAGCACCTATTACGCATGGATAATTTAGAGCTGCTATTGCTTTACTTCATTGTTATAATCACTATGATAGGACTTACATGGTAGTATGCTTTCTTGATGGCCTTTACCTTGACACAACCTTACCCCTGCTCACCCTGCTATTAGGCTAGATACACGCTTGCTGCTATATTTCATTGCTTATTACTTCTACTACACTTGTACTACACTATTGCATGGTGGAAACTGGAGTTATCTAGACTGTGGGGAGAGTTCTGCGTGTGTGACTTGGGTGCATGGAGGGTGAGGGTTGTGTCGACCAAGTTGGAGTATACGATGAGCTTGGGGCAAGTCTTGCCATGGGGTGCTACTAGGGCACCCATAGAAATGGATACCTATGGTGGGTAAATGGTATATAAGGTGGTCCTAGGTGTGAACCTGTGATGGGAGGAGCCCAGGGTGGAGGTGCTGTGGTGGCACGGTAAATGGAAACCCTGATGAAGACATTCTGGCTTGGTCATCCCTAAGGACTTACTAGTACTCAGATTCATCGGGAAGCCTTTCATACCACTCGCCCTATATGGTGTGGGATAGCTGGACTACTTGGTAGGATATTGCCACTACTGCTAGGTTGATAGCGGACAGTGTAAGGAGGTACGGGGCATGGAGGATTTCCCCCACACCCTTCCGAGACTTCATGGAGTCCTTGTGGATCAGGCTCATGACTCACAGTTTCAGCCACCCTAGACTAGACTTGGGGTCTACCAGGGCTGAATGGTAGAGTGGCATTATCCTAGGCTAGCAAGCGGCCAGAATCAGCCCAGTTGACGACGGTCAGCAAGAAAGGCGGATCTTGTGGTTATGTAAAACCTCTGCAAAGTGTATGGTTGATCGATCGATACATGTGCCGACTTGTCGGCTATAGACCTTTTCCTGGGTTTTGCTTAAACTAGATAGAGAGATGAGTCCTTCTCTTCTTCCCCCATGAGAGAGTGTCAGTCATAGCCAGGGGCTACGGGCCTTGAGACAGTGCCGAGAGGGAGTTGGCCTGTCGACTGAGCGATGGTATGGTGTTGGTGGAGATGGTGATGAATCGATCCCAGGATCAAAACCTAGCTCGGGAAAGGGAATGGGGTGGAAGGTGTGTAGAATGGTGTTAAAACTTGACCAACTATTATTATATACTTGATATGCTACTGCATAGGAAACCCTGGCCTCATAGGTTCTTTCTGATTATATCCAACTTGCATCCAATTTCCACAAAGCAATGCTCATAGGGTGGGATTGGCCAGTACAAATCGTACTGATAAATTTTGGCACACAGGTTCTGCTGAGGAGTATAGCTCCGAGGAGTTTGACGGTTGAGGGGTTCGTGCCAACACTCGAGTTTGGTGATCTTATCTTCAAGTTGTTCTGAATGAATGCTACTTTTGATTCCGCCAATGCGGCAATGTAATAAATTATGTAATTCTGCACTATTTGTACTCTAAAATTATCATTGTATGGATGTGATATTCGACTAGAATTTGGGTAATATGATCTACAACGGTCTTATTACACTTTGACTCTATGGATTTCCCTTCGTGGAAATCAGGTCGCTTCAGATCCCATGCGCTCACACCCGTGCGACCCGAGCCTATCCACGTGACCCCGTGGCTCACCCACCGATCCTTCGCACGCCATATGCTCTCCAGCCTCGGCCGCTCATTCACCTGAGCTCCCACTGCTGTTGTTGTATCTTTTTGTTTGCCCGATCACTGATCCAGATTGAGTTGTCCACCGCCTGTCGACCTTGCACGTACTACTTCGGCATTAGCATTGACTTCACCATCATCTACATCGACTGTGTGGCTTGGCTGGGGCTTGCGATGTCGAAGGGATGCCTTCATGCGTCGCTTCTCGGTCATTCAGCCTCCATGTCTACATCATCTGTTCATCATCGCCAATGCGGCAATGTAATAAATTATGTAATTCTGCACTATTTGTACTCTAAAATGATCATTGTATGGATGTGATATTTGACTGGAATTTGGGTAATATGATCTACAACGGTCTTATTACACTTCGACTCTATGGATTTCCCTTCGTGGAAATCAGGTCGCTTCAGTTGGTATCAGGGCCATACTTGACCATAGGACGAAACCCTTAGAAATGGACGATAGAATAGGACATGAACAACCCTTCTTTCGGTTATATACCGACCCTACATTTACTTTTATGCAAGGCCTACCTATTATTGACCCGCTAACACCTGTTCCTTAAAACATGCAGATGGCAACGAACGTCGACTGGTCGCCTCTAGGACCGCTACCTCTAGACCATGCCAAGCTTACCTTCGACCTACGTGAGCTCGGGGGTTTTGCACAGACCCTCTGCCGAGTTCTCGTCATGTTAGGTGTCCCCGACGAGCTTGTCAAGGTCACCTGCATCGGGAAGCCAGCTCAGGAAGGAGGAATTGAAGGACCGATTGTCACCTCAGTCGAGTTCCCAGCTAGCACTACCTTACCTTCTGTTCCAGCTTTCACCGAGTTGACTATAGAGGACAAAGTCGAGGAGGGACTGCAAGCTATCTCACACAAGGCACTTCATAGAGTGATGAGGGACCACTATGAGCACCTGAAGACAATAGAGTTCTGTCTACTTCCGCAGGCCCTCGACCTTAGCCTTACCCCTAGTGAGCAGAGCTTCACAGCTGGCAGAGTTATCTTTGCTGAGGAGGATAGATGCCTTTGTGTCTCAGCTATTCACCTACTGGAGCAAGACAGGTACGTGACCTAGCTAGAGCAGAGGAGACGTCAGGACTAGGCCCTTCTATGGGAGTACTAGGAGCGAGACACATAGGGAGCACAGGAGCGAGCTAGTCTACTTGAGACAGTTGCCAAGCTATAGGATGAGCTCAACCATCATGAGGAAGTCCACAAAACCAAGGTTGTAGACATACAGGACAAAGTCACCGACCTAGGCAACAGGAACTGCTACCCTCGATAGCAAGGTCTTAGAGTTGCAGAGAGAGTTGGACGACAAGAGGGCCGAGTTCAACCTCAGAGGAGACAGAGAAAGGTCCAAGGGGATTGATATGCTAAAAATCCAATCTTGAAACAAGACCATGACTCAAGAGCTAGAAGAGTTCAGGAGGAAGGCTGTTCGCAACTAGGGTCACCTGATCGAGGCACTCAGGTAGACCGAGTACTTATAGGACAAGTGTGAGAGGACATGGCAGGCTTGGCAGAAGTCTGACAGGAAGCGCCTCAGGGAGATGAAGGGAATGTGGGATCAGCTGCCCAAGGAGATTCGTAGCAAGATGAAGCCTAGGATAGAGGAGTTTGAGCTAGCCCCGACTCGCCTCAACCTAGACGCCTGCCCTACCCTACCTAGAGCCAAGCCTACTGAGGAGCTCACCGAGGCCTTGAAGTACGTGTCCCAACTTCACAAGTCTAACAAGGAGATCGAGATCGAGAATAGTCGCAACCCAGCTGCGGTGTACGAGTTAGAGTAGAAGTGTGGTCATGAGTCATGTTAGTAACTTCCATAAGTTGTACCCTATGATGTACCCCTTATGAGATGTATTATGAGACATTATGCGTAGTACTATTCTCGCACGTCTTCAAGTGTAACTACTGGAGATGATGCTATGTAATAAAACCCATGTAATGAATGTTTTGGATCTTATTACATCTTATGAATCTTATTGCTTCTTTGTAATGAGTGTTGGATAGTATAAATGTTCTTCTTTAAATCATCAAAATCATGTAATCATATTCAATTATAAGCACTTATGGCACAAACACTAAATTCTTTATGATCCGTGTTGCAGATGCCGAACCGCCGATCTAATCGCCTAACGAACCGTGGACGTGCGCCCACCCCCGAACCAGTTGAACCAAATGGGGGACATGGTGGCAACAACCATGGCCTTGGCCGTGGCCATGGACGTGGAGGGATACCCTTCAACCTAGAGAATACCCCACCGCCTGAGGAGAACCTTCCTCCACCACCACCACCAAACTTGGCAGAAGTGATGGCACAACAGACCCAACTTCTTGCAGCTCTGGTTAACAGAGCAAACCGTCGCCAGGGAGGTCAATAGAATGACTTCTAAAGGAAGCTAGAAGGATTCCTAAAGCTAAGGCCACCTACATATGATGGCACCGACCCTGACCCGCTTGTGGCCGATGACTGGCTCAAGGAGATGGAGAAGAAGCTTGACCTCACTACTTTCACCAACGATGAATGTGTTGGAGCAGCCGCACACCAACTCATAGGTGCAGCACGCACCTAGTGGGATAGTTTTAGTGATTCCCATAAGGACCCTGCCAACATCTCATGGGATGAGTTCGCTGAAGCATTCACTGAGTATCACATTCCCAAGGGTATCATGGAGGCCAAAGCTGAGGAGTTCTACAACATCAAGATGGGAAAGGACAGGATGACTGAGTACACTACTTGTTTCACCAATCTACTTCGCTATGCACCTTCCTATGTTGTGAACTCTGAGAAGGAAAAGCAGTACTATTACCGCAAGGGACTTAACCCGCACATTAAGCTGAAGTTTGGTGGTATTGAGAGTAACACATTGCGTGCTCTGGTGGATCGCTGCATTCAGATTGAGAAGGACCGTGCTAAAGCAGGAGAAGAGTACAGGGAGAGGAAGCGCAAGCCTAAGGAGTCCTTCCGTGGTCATGATCGCAAGAGGTTCCACAAAGATGCACCATCCAGGGAACGCTCTCGCCGCAATAGGGATGATAACCCTAGATCGAGTAGGGGTAGTGGAGACTAGACCGCCAAATACTCCCGCCCTACTTAGGATCGTTACACCCGGGACTGTTATGCTCAGGACCACAACACTCAGGACCGTTTCAACCGTCCTCGCTCAGCGAATGAATGCCCAGCACAGAACCGCTCCGCACCAAGCACTGGAAACTGGAAGGCACCCGCGCCAACCCCTATAGGCGGTATGCCTTTCACCTGCTTTGCTTGTGGCCAACCAGGTCACAAAGCCGCTGAGTGCCCGCAGAACTCAGCTGCTCAGAAGTCTCAGCTCAAGGGATCTGCTACTCGTGGACGTCTCAACCATCTGGATGCCGAGGAAGCATAGGCTGCCCCTAACATGGTGTATGGTATGTTTTTAGTTAATGGCAATACTACATCAGTTCTATTTGACTCTAGAGCAACTTGTTCTTACATATCATCCAAGTTTGCACAAGAGCATGACCTGCCTGTAACCCCACGTGGAAAGCCTATCATCACCAGCTCACCTTTAGGAGACCTAAAGTGCACCCACATCTGTAAGGGAGTGAGTCTTACCATTGAGGGTCTTATCTTTAAAGCCGACCTAACCCTGTTACCTTCCACAAACCTAGATGTCATCTTAGGTATGGATTGGCTAACCATTCACCAAGGTATCATATCATGTTCACCTAGATACGTCCAAGTGACCCACCCATCAGGCCAAGTCATTAGATGTGAACCCCAGTCTGGAAAGTCCACCTCTATCCTATGTGCCCTTAAAGCCAGTTCAGAATCATAGAAAGAGGAGAAGACAGTTCATGATGTGCCTGTGGTCAGAGACTATCCCGATGTATTCCCTAAAGAATTACCAGGTATGCCACCAGACCAGGATGTAGAGTTCATCATTGATCTTTTCCCGAGAATAGGACCCATTGCCAAGAGACCCTATCACATGTCAGTTGATGAACTAGCCGAGCTCAAGAAGCAGCTTGATGAGCTCATCTCGAAGGGATATATCAGACCTAGTGCTTCACCCTGGGGATCCCCTATTCTATTTGTTAAGAAGAAGGATGGCTCGATGAGAATGTGCATTGATTACCGGAACTTGAACGCAGTCACCATCAAGAACAAGTACCCTCTATCAAGAATCGATGATCTGCTTGATCAGCTTCGAGGTACCAAGTATTTCTCCAAGATTGATCTTAGATTCGGCTATCATCAGATGAAGATTCGAGAGAATGACATCCCGAAGATAGCTTTCGTGACTAGGTATGGCCAGTTTGAGTTCACCGTGGTGTCCTTTGGACTCACGAATGCTCCCGCATACTTCATGAACATGATGAATAAGGTTTTCATGGATGAACTGGATAAGTTTGTGATAGTATTCATTGATGACATCCTTGTCTATTCATCCACCGTGGAGGAACACGAACATCATCTAAGAATGGTGCTGGAGAAACTAGCCCAACATTAGCTCTACGCAAAGTTCAGCAAATGCGAATTTTGGCTACAGGAAGTTGCCTTCTTAGGCCATGTATTATCAGCTGAAGGTGTCGTAGTTGACCTGGCCAAGATTGAAGCTATGAAAGAGTGGGATCAACCCCATAATGTGACAGAAGTTAGAAGCTTCTTGGGATTGGCTGGATATTATCGCCGATTCATTGAGAACTTCTCCAAGATAGCCTGTCCAATGACCAACCTTCTAAAGAAGACTAAGGAGTTTGAATGGACGCCCGAGTGCGAACAAAGCTTCCAGAAATTGAAACAAAAGCTTACCACAACTCCTGTGCTAGCATTGCCTGATATCAGTAAAGATTTCATAGTCTATTGTGATGCATCCTGTCAAGGACTTGGTTGTGTACTGATGCAAGATGAGAGAGTGATAGCATATGCGTCTCGACAGTTGAAAGAACATGAGAACCGTTACCCAACCCATGATCTTGAGTTAGCAGCAGTTGTGCATGCCTTGAAGATCTGGAGACACTACTTGATAGGCAACAAGTGTGATATCTATATGGATCATAAGAGCTTGAAGTACTTTTCACTTAGGAAGATCTAAATATGAGGCAACGCCGATGGCTAGAGTTGATCAAAGATTATGACCTGGAAATTCACTATCATCCGGGAAAAGCTAATATAGTCGCAGATGCTCTCAGTCGCAAGAGTTACTGTCACACTTTGATCACTAAATCCATACCACCTGAGCTCAAGGAAGGGATAGATGCTTTCCAACTAGAGATAATACCGCATGGCTTATTGAATGAGCTCCGCATACAGTATGATCTCACAGATCGCATCCGTCAAGCTCAGAAAAGTTGTGAAGAGATCGAATATCTCCGTGGTCTGATGAAACTAGGCTACAAGACCAACCACCAAGAAGATGAATAAGGAACCATCTGGTTCAAGAACAGAATCTGTGTTCCATCTGACCCAGTACTACGAGAGGAAATTCTGTCAGAAGCTCACGATTCCAAGTACTATGTTCACCCTGGAAATTCAAAGATGTATCAAGACTTGAAGAAACACTTTTGGTGGAAAGGCATGAAGACAGACATTGCGGGACATGTGGCACGATGTGACACATGTAATAGAGTCAAGGCTGAACATCAAAGGCCTGCAGGTTTGCTAAAGCCTCTTGACGTTCTCGAGTGGAAATGGGAGAGCATATCCATGGATTTCATAGTTGGATTGCCCCGTTCGTAGAAAGGCAATGATTCCATCTGGGTGATTGTTGATCGTTTGACCAAGATTGCTCACTTTGTACTAGTTAAGACCAAGACCAATGCTGAAAAATTAGCAGATCTATATGTTGAGCATATTCTCAGACTACATGGAGCTCCTTCTAGTATTGTATCTGATCATGGTCCTCAGTTTGTGTCCCAATTCTAGGAAGCCCTGCACAAGTCCATTGGAACCAAACTTGATTTTAGTACCACTTATCACCCACAGACAGATGGACAGATAGAACAAGTAAATTAGATCTTAGAAGACATGCTTCGTGCTAGTGTACTGAATTATGGCTCGGATTGGGAGAAATGCCTACCCTATGCAGAGTTCTCTTACAACAACAGCTACCAAGCCAGTATCAAGACGTCGTCATTTGAAGCTCTGTATGGCAGACCTTGTAAGACACCTTTGATGTGGTCCCAACCAGGAGAAAGATCGTTCTTTGACTTCGCTAAGATTCAAGATGCAGAAGGAGTTGCGCAAGTGAAGGAGAATTTGAGAATTGCTCAAAGTCGATACAAGAGCTACGCTGACAAAAGGAGAAGAGAACTTGAGTTCAATGTGGGAGATTTTGTCTATCTCAAGGTATCCCCGCTACGTGGAACTGTCAGATTCCATGTGAAAGGAAAGCTTGCCCCTAGATTTGTTGGCCCATACAAGATTTGCAAGAGGATTGGAAAGCTCGCCTACAAACTTGAGCTACCCGAGGAATTGATGGGTGTACATCCCATATTCCATGTCTCACAACTACGCAAGTGTTTGAGAGTGCCCGATGAAGTAGTTCCAACTGATACACTTGACATTCAAGATACACTCGAGTATAAAGAACATCATATCAGGATTCTGGGCAGAGATACCAAAGAGACTCGAAGCAAGACTATTCCTATGTGCAAGATCCAATGGAGCAATCACACGGAGAGAGAGGCAACATGGGAGAAAGAGTCTGGCCTCCGACTATGATATCCTTACCTCTTCGAAGAGTACGTTACGCTTTAATCTCAGGGATGAGATTCTGTTAAGGGGGTAGGACTGTAACAACCCAAAAATCCATACACTAAAAATACCAACTACAAAAAATTTTCTTAAAAACTCCCATGTGATGATGAGTGACATTGTAGGAGCCAACCCTAAGTGTTGCATTAGAAGTAACCCAACCAGACAATTTCATGAGCATGGCATGTCATTTGTTATCATGTTTATTTAAATACTGACAAATGAAACATAGCATACATTGTCAACTCAAATAGTGATTTGGATTTTCAATTGTTTTATGTAATGTCTAACAACACCTTTAAAGAAATAAACCATAAAGTAGTTATCACTCAAACCAAAGAATAATTGCTTAAAGGGAAAAATAATCCTATTTTTGTATAACAAAACTACCCCTATTTTTGTTATACAAAATAGCTAAATAAAGTTCCTAATATATATAAAAGAATGTTGTGGGCCTCTTACCTAAAACTCCAATGAATAAGGTACACCAAATTTTGAATTCAAATTCCAAACCAAATTTGAATTCAAACAAAGGAGAAGAAAAGAAAAATAGAAAAAGGAAAAGTCTAAGCCAGCCCAAGCAACCAACCGGCCTAGACTCGCCCTCCTAGCTTCGCTGGCCCATGCATAGCCGCAGTAGGCCGGCTCACGAGCTCGCGCAGGCCTAGCAAGCCAGCCAGCGCGCTGCTCACGCCCGCGCACCTCCCTGTTCGCTTGCTCTCACTGCCGCCGGGCCCCACCTGTCAGCTTTCCTGTTCATCTTCTCCACGCCCACGCCTCAACTGCCGCGTGATCGGAGGCCGATAGCGCTGGCAGGAGCGGGCCAGGGGGTCATGCCTAGGACATGGCCTTGTTCCCCTTGCGTCGCGCTCATGCAACCTCACGCCACCGTCGGATGCATCCCACGCCCTTCCACCGCACGATGCCATCCACCATTGGAGCTTCAAGCTCGGCTATAAAAGCTCGGCCTCCATTGCCCTAGCGCCCTTCCATCACCCCGCCACCACCTTGTGGCCATCCACCACACACTCGAGCCAGAGAGGATAGAGGAAGAAGAGGGAACGAGTGAGGAGCAAGGAAGAGGAGGATCGGAGCCACCCGTGTGCTGCCGAAGTCGTTAGAGTCGAAGACGACACCGTCGTCTTCATCACTGATGTGGTTTAGCACTGCACTGCACTACTTTCGGAGCTACACGGCCATGACCCGCCACTACACCGCCATCCATTCACCGTCAGCACCTACGGTGAGCGCCTGACTCTCCCCTGCTTGCCGCCAGGCGCTCCATACCGTGAGCGTGTAGGCCAAGGCCATCTCTGGCCTCTAGGTACACAAGCACAGCACACTCATGCGCACACCCATGACCACCTCCGAGCCCTTAGACGCCATAGCAGAGCGCGTGCACGCCACGCTCACGATGCCGCCGTCATGCTGTGCACCACCACTCATGCACCCGGCCGCCTCGCCGGACTAGGACGTAGTCGTAGCACCGCCATGATGTCTGGAGAATAGCTGCGTAGACCAAGTCGTCGATACCTAGCCGTAGTGCCTTGGCCATGAGCACCAGACCACCACCAAACCTCTGCCATGGCCGAATCAAGCCGCCACCGTGGCCAAAGCCACTGAGGGCTCCAGAAGACCCTTCGACCTACCCAACATGCCCGCTAGAGCATCATGACGCTCACGCGCACCACAGACCTGGCCTATGCCGCTGCACCCGCGCCACCCCCGCACACCGGTTGTGCTCGAGCCGCCGTTCACCATGGCCAATGACCTAGGAAGCCCTATCTGTCGCCCCAACCCCACCATTGTAGTCACCATGGCATGGGAAGGCTTTTCCCCACCTCAATTGGATGCCTGAGCCATTGCGGGTGCTCGCCGGAGAGCACATCACCGGTGGGAGCACGCTGGGGAGGAAACAGAGGATTCTTCCTTGCCGATCACACACGCACATGCACCCGGTTCACAAAGACCACAATGGAGGTGATGAAGGGTGGACTCGGTTCACAGAGGACCCAGCCTACGGTCCATGGACCATGAACGCTGGTCCACCGTGAGCCACGCGGTGTGGGCCAAGCGGTGGATGGAGCCCAGTAGAGGCCCAAGGACATGACATGGTAGCGCCACAGCATGCCACGTGGCGGGCCAAAGCCCAGCCCGTATCCAGGCCTAATCGGCCCAGTTCAGACCTGGTCCGAGTTGACCATTGACCAGTCAATGTTGACTATTGACCTGGCCCCACATGTTAGTGGCACAGACACTCTGGACCCACATGTCAGATGCTGACGTCACGCGGGACCCACACGTTAGAAGCCAACACAGCCGGGGTGACGTCATGCTGACGTCACGATGACATCAGCTGCTGACGTCAGCAGCCCTAGCCCCACACGTTAGTGACCCTGACCGTTGACCGTTGACTCACCCGTTGACTTGACATTGACTTTGACCAGACCAACATGTCAGTGACCCAAGAGCCCCTGCACCCACCTGTCAGAACTAATGACATTGATGACGTCATGCTGACGTCAGCTGGACCCCACCTGTCAGCTCGGAACTGAGATGATGATGTCATGCTGACATCAGCATGCCACATGGACTAGTCACAGCGTGACACATGTCAGCCCAGAATTAATTCGGCCATTTCCATTTTCAGAAATGATTTAAACTTCGGAAATTCATAACTAATTCATACGACCTCAGAAAAATACGAAACTAGGACCAAAATTCATCTAAAATCAAGCTTTACGCAATGAACCCATGTTTGAGTGCATTTGGCTCTTTTGAATTTTCATTGCTTCTTTGTGCTATTCTATAGACGTCGCTAACGCGACTATAATACTATCGTTGCAGACTCGGAGGAGAACCAGACGGATGAGGATTGTGAGTACCATGAGGAGTACGGAGATGACTACACTGAAGGTGCCACATCCCACCCAATCTCGTAGCAACTATTACGCATGGCTAATTTAGAGCTGCTATTGCTTTACTTCATTGTTATAATCACTATGATATGACTTACATGGTAGTATGCTTTCTTGATGGCCTTTACCTTGACGCAACCTTACCCCTGCTCACCCTTCTATTAGGCTAGACACACGCTTGCTGCTATATTTCATTGCTTATTACTTCTACTACGCTTGTACTACACTGTTGCATGGTGGAAACTGGAGTTATCTAGACTGTGGGGAGAGTGCTACGTGTGTGACTTGGGTGCGTGGAGGGTGAGGGTTGTGTCGACCAAGTTGGAGTATATGATGAGCTTGGGGCAAGTCTTGCCATGGGGTGCTACTGGGGAACCCCTAGAAATGGATACCTATGGTGGGTAAATGGTATATAAGGTGGTCCTAGGTGTGAACCTGTGATGGGAGGAGCCCAGGGTGGAGGTGCTGTGGTGGCACGGTAAATGGAAACCCTGATGAAGACATTCTGGCTTGGTCATCCCTAAGGACTTACTAGTACTCAGATTCACCGGGAAGCCTTTCGTACCACTCGCCTTATATGGTGCGGGACGGCCGGACTACTTGGTAGGATATTGCCACTACTACTAGGTTGATAGCTGACAGTGTAAAGAGGTACGGGGCGTGGAGGATTTCCCCCACACCCTTCTGAGACTTCATGGAGTCCTTGTGGACCCGGCTCATGACTCACAGTTTTAGCCGCCCTAGACTAGACTTGGGGTGTACCAGGGCTGAATGGTAGAGTGGCATTATCCTAGGCTAGCAAGCGGCCGGAATCAGCCTAGTTGACGACGGTCAGCGAGAAAGGCGGATCTTGTGGTTATGTAAAACCTCTACAAAGTGTATGGTTGATCGATTGATACATGTGCCGACTTGTCGGCTATGGACCTTTTCCTAGGTTTCGCTTAAACTAGATAGAGAGATGAGTCCTTCTCTTCTTCCCCCATGAGAGAGTGTCGGTCGTAGCCAGGGGCTACGGGCCTTGAGACAGTGCCGAGAGGGAGTTGGCCTGTCGACTGAGCGATGGTATGGTGTTGGTGGAGATGGTGATGAATCGATCCCAGGATCAAAACCTAGCTCGGGAAAGGGAATGGGGTGGAAGGTGTGTAGAATGGTGTTAAAACTTGACCAACTATTATTATATACTTGATATGCTACTACATAGGAAACCCCGGCCTCATAGGTTCTTTCTGATTATATCCAACTTGCATCCAATTTCCACAAAGCAATGCTCATAGGGTGGGATTGGCCAGTACAAATCGTACTGATAAATTTTGGCACACAGGTTCTGCTGAGGAGTATAGCTCCAAGGAGTTTGACGGTTGAGGGGTTCATGCCAACACTCGAGTTTGGTGATCTTATCTTCAAGCTGTTCTGAATGAATGCTACTTTTGATTCCGTCAATGCGGCAATGTAATAAATTATGTAATTCTGCACTATTTGTACTCTAAAATTATCATTATATGGATGTGATATTCGACTAGAATTTGGGTAATATGATCTACAACGGTCTTATTACACTTTGACTCTATGGATTTCCCTTTGTGGAAATCAGGTCGCTTCAGATCCCATGCGCTCACACCCGTGCGACCCGAGCCTATCCACGTGACCCCGTGGCTCACCCACCGATCCTTCGCACGCGATATGCTCTCCAGCCTCGGCCGCTCATTCACCTGAGCTCCCACTGCTGTTGTTGTATCTTTTTGTTTGCCCGATCACTGATCCAGATTGAGTTGTCCACCGCCTGTCGACCTTGCACGTACTACTTCGGCATTAGCATTGACTTCACCATCATCTACATCGACTGTGTGGCTTGGCTGGGGCTTGCGATGTCGAAGGGATGCCTTCATGCGTCGCTTCTCGGTCATTCAGCCTCCATGTCTACATCATCTGTTCATCATCGCCACCACAGATCGGGACGCCTCCGCTGACTACTTCCATCGTTGCTGCACCTCGCACGTACTCGGTCCATACAGTAGATTATGCATGATCCACTGGCTCCTGTGACGTCCATCACTGAGTTCTACATGCATCTTCTCTGAGCAACAGGGCTATTGGCTTGGTGCTGTGTCATCTTGTTAGGCCATAGCACCGCCGCCCATGTCACCTTCGCCATTGCATCTACATCGCCATCCCCTGTGCATCGACGACTCTGCTGCACAATCTTTGCCACGCCATGTGTCTGCACAAGGTCTTTGTCCTGCTGATCGGGTCTTCGTCATCGAGCCGCCACTACCCGCACCATCGCTGAGCCCTACTCACCGGCCACCCCTCGCATCGCCGCTGAGCCTACTCACCGATGCGTCCGCTCCCGCACTGCTTCTTCTTTGTCCAGCACAACCACATCATCAGCGTCGCCATCTCATCCCCACCTACTTCGTCTACTCCGACAACCGTGTGCTGTGCCTTCTACCCCACTGCTTCATCTGCCACAACCATCATTGAGACCTTCTCTACTGGTCCATCAGACGCTGATGTATGGTTGGGGCCTTCTACCTTGTACGTCTAGTATTAGCAACATTGGTGCATACGTTCATCCCCGATGCGTTGCTGGGTCTGGCAAACCCAGCCACGCCTCGGCTCAGGTGACTTGACTACATCAACTTCAGCATCGACCCTCCTGTTTGCACCCCGTCTGCCTCGATTGCGTCATCCACTACTACAAAAATGTTTTTAGGGGTGGCTCATAACCCTTTATAGGGGTGGTTTGGTCAGCCATCCTTACAAAACCATCTCTACAAATCAAGCATTTGTATGGGTGGTTCTCAGGCTGCCCCTACAAATTGATTTGTAAGGGCGGCTGTAGTACCAACCGCCCCTATAATACCTGTTTGTAGGGGCGGTTCATTCTAGAACCGCCCCTACAGTATGTTTTCCCACCAAAAAATTAAATTTACAATTCAAATTCGACCAGAACACTATTTGTTTTCGTGTATTCCATCCAGCGTTTGCGTTGCCGAACACCCCGCAACCAACGTTCCGAACCGCGTTCGTGTTGCCAAACGCCCTGTGACCAACATTCCAAACCGCTTAGACTACAAGCACAAGAGTATTATATAAAGTACAATTATAAGTCCAATTCACAAGAATATATACAATCCATCATTAAATAGACATAATTCATAAGGTAAAACCAATGTCAAATTTCCTACACATTGTTATCAACATCCTAGAGCTAGCCTTTCAGTCTCACGAAGGTGTTGATACTAAGGATTACTGCCTAAGTCAGACTCTCGGTCATGGTAGACACCTTTGACGTGTATAATCTGGTCCAATATGAAGTTGCAAAGGTTGTCGATGAGCTCTAAGAGTTGGTCATCCTTGTATGGGTCTCTTTTCATTTCTCTCTCTTCTTTCCACTACAAGAGAACAAGTTTTGGTTTAGTATTTCATACCATGCACAAAGTTTTTATACTACGGGTGAAGAGGTTCAAACTTACCCTTAAGGGGTGTCTCCTGTAGGCACTGGTGTTACTCATCATAGAATATATATAGTATCCACAATGTACACTCCCAGGCTTCTACTTGGGGCACTATGTGTTTTGCATATGAAAATGTTAAGTAATGCTTTTAACAGCCATGTAATGGAGTACTGAAGAAGTAAGTTACACTTATCGCACATAGTGTTTTTATAGCCAGCTTTTCCTTCCTTGCTGGATCACGCCTTCGTTGATGTGTAGTGATATAGAACCTAAATGCCCTGTTCGAATTATTTTAGCAAATACAACTTGTTAGTATCCAAAAATGAACGTTACAAGTATGTATACAAACATATAAGCTAATGAGGATTGTCGATATATATACGTCTTGAGAATCGATATGAAGTCTTTGTATGTCACCGGGTCCCTATCTATTGAATCAAAGACCCATGCCATGCTCCTCCCGACATAGTTGGCTATACAAATCCAGTGGTTGCTGCATGGATTTAATCATAGAACTAGATAAGCTCTTTTGCATCGAATAAAATATATCGAACAAAGCTTTAAGTATAGAGTTGAACTTACTCGAAGTTGTATGGTAGCCATATAGTAGAGTGCTGTTGGAGAATTTTGAAAGCCAGGGCAATGTATGCTGCAACCTTAAGGGACTCTTCCCTTAGTTTTGTCGTACGGATGTGCTCTTTCTCCTGAAGAGTCTTTGCAGTAGCTAGCTCTTTGGCATCCAGTTTCCACTGTTTAGGGTAATTAAAATTTGTTTGGGCTATAGCTTGAGGGTCTATATACCTAGCTTTCAGACTTGGTATTTGTTTGACAATGTGCACTTGCATTCTACAAATCACGGCATGGGTTATTTACAACAAAATTCAAAGATTACATTCATATCATATCGGGAGGACAAGAACTTATAGGCAACACGTGCGAATTAGATTCATCTCCATTGCTCCCAAGTGAAAGCATGTCTGTATGTCATTGAAGTCAAAGACAATTTTCCTGGCTGGGCTTCCAAATGTGCCAGTGGAGAAGCATGCTTGTATGAGGTCTAGCTCATTGGGAGAACACGCAAGTACCAATCATGGAACCTTCTCATTCCAAGTGATAGGCGCTGGATGTCTCGGTTTGGTAGGAAGGGCTTGCCTCTTTCATATGTTTTCGGGCAATCCTTTGACCATTTGATGGTATCAACATTTGGATACTGCTTTGCAATTTGGTGGAGTTTGATAGTGAAGGCCTCCTCAGAACCCCGTGATGGGACTTTTTTAACTTGGTTCTCAGGCTTGAACTGGTCATGGGAATACCACTTGGACATCGACGAAACGTCTTTCACCGGAACATAAACTAGCCTTATGGTGATCAGATGCTTCTTTCGAAGTTCCCATTCAGGCACGTCCTCATCTTCTTGTGCATCACCTTCTTTAGGAGGCACTCGTTGTTCATGTATCAGATATGCTTGTTGAGAAAACTGTGGCATCTCATCATGCACTTGCTTGGTACGAGCTAGAGAAGGTTGTGGCATCTCATCAGGCACATGCACGCTAGGAGGAGGGGAAGAATGTGGCATCTCAGGAATGTGGTGGTCACGAGATGGTGAAAATATCTCCCCGACCTCAACAACTCGCTCTAAAATTTGGAGAGGGGGATGCGGCGAAGAAGCAGTCAATATAATCTTCCGTTTGTGCTAGAGGATGAACTGTCCAATAATGTCTCCGAGTAACACCAGCCCCTCGGGAGTTACGTAGTCTATCCTCCACTACATGAACTCGGGTCTAATTTGCCCTAGTACATTCAAAACTTGGGAATGATCTTGTTCCCCTCCCTAATTTGCCATAGTACAATCAAAACTTGGGTCTAATTTGCTTCATAAGTAGCTTAAGCACCATAGAAGAGAGAGAAAAGCAAAACTCTAATTACTCACTAACCAACCATTAAAACTTTAAAAAAATGTGGAATAGCATTTTCTTACCGTTTACAACCTCTTGACCAAAGGATTTGTGACCAAAACCTTCCCCCCTTAGTAGAGCAATTTTTGGGAGGTGCCCAAGGCCTCTCCACCTTTCTTTCACGGGTTGGAGTGAGTGACACGAGAAGAAAGAAGGTGCAGCAGTTTACTTTATATGTGGATCATTTATAGGGGCGGCTGGTGATAGAGCCGCCCCTACAAATTAGAGGTATTTATATGCGGGCATTTGTAGGGGCGGTTCAATCACCAGCCTCTCCTACAAATAGCAATACCGGGGGTAGCTGGTGAGTGAACCGCCCCTATAAATCCGACCCATTTGTAGGGGCGGCTCGTATGACTAGCCGCCCCTTTTGTTCCATTTATAGGGGCGGCTGGTCTCTGGGCTCCCGAGCACGCCATTGTAGGGGCGGCTCCATCACCAGCCGCCCCTACAAAAAATTTGTCCCGTTGCTACAAACCGTTTTTTACATAGTGATCGCCTTTCTTCTACGTCTACGACGGCCTTGACTGTGTCGACTTTAGCATCGCCTCCTCCCATGACAACTGCCTCTACGCGTCTCCATCATCATCCTGGTGCCTCTTGTGCGCCTGCAGCTCCATCGACACGGCAACCCGACCACAACTACGTTGACCTTGGCTACCTCCAGCACGACTTCTTCGAACACAGCAACTGCGCCCTTCAACTCGTCTACCTCGACATTGGCACCAAGGGCTATCATCTGCATGAGTCCTTGCCAGTTTTGTCTTCGGTCCCAGTGTCTACACTACGCCAAGTTGTGACTACGGGTGGTGTTCCTTGACTTCTTCTCCAGTCTCACCATCTGCGGCGCTCCCACTATAACTGCGGGGATGTTAGATTATATTTGGTACTCACTATAGATAGACTAGTTCTCAGTTATTGGCTCCTACCTATAACCCTATTCGTGAGTTAGTGATCCCCTAGCATATAGGCATGCAAGTGCTTCGGCACTCTATATATACCGACCAAGGGTCCAATGCAATACCATCCATCCATTCATACCATTGTTCGTATTCTTTCAACAACGACGAGCTCCATGGGTCGGTGCAGTGCGCTCCACGAGCGTGCCCCACCACCCCCGCCGGAAGGCTATCTGGCACCGGCACGTCATCGTCGTTGTCAACATGGAATTTTGATTTGTGCTTCTTCGCTCTTCCACATCATGCCACCTGATCTAAACAAAACTTGGACTCCACCAGCACAACTAGTATTGATTAACCCTGAGTCCTCGATTCGGCTAACATGCATTGCACGTCCAAACGCAGCCACCAATTTGATTCACGTACACAGGTGCACGCAGGCACTAAAAGCTAGATGCTAGATAAAAGATCGTGTATCACAACTACAACTAGATAGAAAACTAATGCATGAAAATAATAAAATACTATGACAAGGATGCTAATCACGTTGGAAAAATTCCATTGATGATGTCCACCTCTTTAGAATTACTACTTATGTATTTTGTTGGCTTCATTTTCTCCTCCTTTCCACATAATAATAAGGCACCTCTATAAAATATCTTTGATGACAGTCCAACAGTTGTAAATTTCTCCATGTCCACAATATATTTATCTTTAAAAATAATAGTCCCAAATTTAAGACTAGAGGATATTAACGAATTACCGGCTGCCATATTTGAATTATTGCTAGACACGTCTCCATAAACATCTTGAGGAGCTATGGACTCATCACCTACTCCACGGTGGCTGCTTATTTGGTGTGCCATGTCAGATCTATTCGCTAAATGAAGGGGTATGGACCTATGGTGAACCAGTTAAAAAGTTTAGGGACCTAAAAATATAATTTGAAAGTTGATGGACCTGAATAACACACCACCAAAAGTTAATGGACCAAAAAATACAATTTTAAAGTTGATGAAACTGGATGATACACCACCAAAAGTTAATGGACCCAAAAATGCAGTTTGAAATTTGATGATCTAGATGATACACCACCAAAAATTAATTAACCTACTGTGCATTTAACTATTTCCTTTTCTTTCCCTTTTACTTCCATATATAAGTGTTGACATTTTTTTTTTGAGGGAAACGTATTGACGTATTGTACCTGAACTCTATCATATGCGTTGTTTGTGTAGATTTCCCAGATTGCGCTGCTCCGGCACGGGAAAGATAGGGACACAGAAATAAATATGAGGAGAGACAGACAGATAGAAATAAATTTGAGACGCCGGTGCACGGCAGATGTAATAGACACAATTTGAATATAAGTTCAATACGGAGTCTAATGCTAGCGCTAGTCTGTGCAAGTACATGTGCATGCGTGATGAATCCGGACCGAACTATACAAAAAGCATGTTTGTCATAGGGAAAAAATAGAGTAAAACTATGGATATCTAGGATCGAACCTACGGTACATAATTCTTTGATTATAAATAGTTTTCTCTACTTATTTTTTCTCCTCAGATTCGTATAATTTGGATTAGGATTAGAATTCATATTCAGCTTACCTGGGATCGAAGAGATATATTATTTGGATTAGGATTAGAATTCCTAAATCCTAACTCTATAGGGGCAAGCACATATATTCAAGCCGTGCATATACTATGAGGCCTATAGGCAGATGAACAGGCATAATTTCTACATTAGTTTCTACATTCACGAAGTTAGTTAGTGGACGATGGACGAAAAAAATAGCCGAAAATTTTACCTCTTTATTATTCGCTATAGATATAGATATATTATAAAAACTATGATATAAAAATATAATTAATGAAGGATCTAGTGATATTTATTTGATACCATAAATATTACTCCCTCTGCTCCAAATTATAGGTCGCTTTAATTTTTTTGGTACATCCATAAATGTCAAAGCGACTTATAATTTAGAGCGGAGGAAGTATAATTTTATTTTATAATTTGGTCAAACTTATGTTTTGACATTTTAAGGAAGTTGGAATAATTTATAATTTAGGATGGAGGGAGTAATACATATCCTAAGTGACAAGTAAAATATGTTTAATTGGATAGTGCTTTTGAAATGTCGGTATTTGATATTGGTTTAAATATTCGAAACTTAGTTGGCTAAAGATTGAGTAGTAAGCATAATGTAGATGTGGTGGCTAGACTATCGCTTACCTATATCCATGGCTTGCCCCATGGATTGTTTGACAGCCCTATCTGATCCTTGTATTTTACCATGCTTGGACAAGTTATTAAAATCGTAGGACCGCCCCTGCTAGGAGCATTGGCACCCTTCTCATCCCTTTATCTTGTCATTTCTCATCTAGTCGTCTCGAAGTGCAATTGTGTATAAACATTGTTCTTGCTTGATATAACTTGTGTAGCTAAGTTAGAACCATATAAGTAGACATAGATCTTAGCAAACCTTGTACTCACTCGTTGTTCTCCAAGCTAGCTAGACTGCTCTATTATCTTCACCTTTGGAGTTCTGTGTGTTGCTCATGCTAAATATCACTTATCCCCACTTTGGTTTAGTTGGTATATTTGTTAGTAGATACATCATGGTTAGATACCATATTCTTAAACCATTGCTTTCCTAAGGATAAATACGGTACTCTAGAATACTCCCAGGTGAAATAATACAACGGTATTTCATGCGCTTGCAGATCTTTCGTTCGCATTAACAAATACCAACATCGACATCCTTAGGATGTTGTTTTTAGGGCCTGCCTAGCCGTTTATGGAGGTATCACTTGTATGTACCTGTCTTTCTAAATCAACAAACCTGTCTTCCAAAATCCTTTTTTAGTAGTGATATTTGTATTCATATATGTCAGTATTTGATTTGTTTGCATCCCTATATCAAGTCGATGTTAATCAGGACCATACATGTCTAGGAACCAAATTTCATTAATTACCTAACAAGAATAACCGATACAGTATACATATCAAAACATTGAATCACTTATATAGTAAAAAAGAATTAGATGCGGTTCTATCAAAATTTGCCTCCAAAAAAATGTCTCTGATCCAGCCCACCACTATAAACCATTTTTTAGAGGTAGTTTGCTTTTCTAGCTGCCTCTAGAAATGCCCTCTATTTTTAGAGGCGGACCTGCTCTTGAGCTATCTTTAGAAACGGAGGCATTTCTAGAGGCTGTTGGCAATTAGCCCGCCTCAAAAAATTAGATGCAACACAGTAAAATTCATAACTTTTTTAAATTAATTGAATGAAGACAAACTCTAAATCAAAGTTGTACTATTCAAAGAAATCTATAACTTTGTAGTTAACGACTTTGTCTTTGGAAACCATTTATGGCTCAAAAATTTTGTTTAAAGTTTTCACAATTTGAAATTTGATATTATAATCTTTTTTTTAAATTACCTCAGATGGAGAAACGACCTAAAACAAAGTTGTATTACTAGTTGGGATCTGCAACTTCGTAGTTTACTACTTTTCATTTGAAATTTAGTGCCCAAAAATTCTGTTTTTAGTTTGGGGCTCTTGCATTCTTGCCCCTGTTTTGTATTGAAATTGTAGTTTTCCCCTAACTTTTTTAACTTTGTGAATTTACCCCTATGTTTTCAAAACGAAGCACCAATTTGCCTCTATTCCGTCATCCTTCTCTAACGGTGTCAACTTTTATAAAAAGGACAAATATGCCCATGTGATTTTGTCTCTGTTTTTTATGGCTATTTATGATTTCACCCCTAATTTAGAATACGACATTTATATTGTATTTTGATAAAAATCGTTCGATTTGATCAAATTTATTTGGCACAATTTGCATTATTTCAAATCAGATTTAATATTGGAAAAAATATTCAAAATCACAGTTGGAAATCTGTTAAACTATTGCGGTCCTAATCCACCGAGTCAAATTACAGTTGGAAATCACTAGGTCGTAAAATGCGTTGCTACAATTGGGAATGGCAAAGATCATAAACTCTTGAAAAGTACCATCTGATAAATGAATCCAGAAAATCGTGATGCTTCCTGTAACGAGACCACCGAGCTTGCAAGTACCTGAACAAGTAGTCAGCGACAAGAACCGGTGAATCAAACCAAGAACAAACAGAATTGCAGAACCACGCGCGAAACAAAGGTTGCCGCGGCGAGAGCACGTACCAGGAACGCGCTTAATAGCCTTCTTGACCTTGTGCACGCAGCCGGCGCAATGCAGGTCCATCTTCAGCATGACGGGCTGTGCGGCCTCGGGCACCGCCGCGGCTGCCTCGCTGCCTCGCCGCCACCCATGGACCGAGACCGAGACTCGACTGGACTCCGCTCCGGATCGTTTTTCCCTTCTGCTGGTGGATGTGCTTCTTCTTCTCACCGTGATTGTGCACGGGCGCGTGGCTGTTGGTCTGACGAAGAGGAGAGGAACCAGAAGACGGGCGCGGGCGGCGGTAAATAGGAGGCGGGGCGCCCCGCGCCCGCGCGTGGGGAGGGGAGGGGAGGGGAGGAGAAGAAAGGAAAAGGAAGGGAGGGAGGTGGGGCCTTGGGGTCAGCCGGTGCTGATCCGTATCCACGTCGGTTCATGCACCTCGTCGTCGCCGAGACTCCCAGATCGGCTTCTTCCTCTTTCATCGGCCGCCAGAGCAGTACGCCGTGACCTCGACGAACCACGCGCGCCAGTGGCGGATCTAGGATTTTGCTTTAGGGTATGCCAGCCAAAAATTTTCATATATAATTCGGTAAAATCATTTGATAATTCGGTAAGAATTATGAATTTGTAACATATAATCAATATACGTGAGCTAAAATTTGGAGAAGATATTGAACCTCATTTCGGTGGCCAGCAATCAGGCTGGGAGTCATTAATCGCGGAAGCGTAGGCAGCACCAGAGCGGCCTAGGCGGAACGTGGATATGTTGATCTCGATGTTGGGTACTGAGAAAATTGCTAAAATAGGACTCACAAACATGTGCCTTTGCTAAAATAGGACTCCTAACGTTGGCTTTGCTCAAATAGGACTCGAAACGTTGTGACTTTGTTATAATGACATTTTGACACTTTTAATCACATTTGTCATCTCAAATACATGTATTTTGCCTTGAGCTGACTATTTTGCCCTTAGGCCTTTAAACACGTATATAGGTGGGCTGCTGGCCGCTGCCTGGGCTGGATGGCCGGCCGCCTGGCCAGCTTGGCTGGCCATGGCCTGGGCTGGCTGCCTGCCGCCTGGGCATGGCTGGCCGCTGCCTGTACGTACTGCATGCATGCATATATGCATATATATATACAAGATTGAAATAGGAAAATGATGATCCAAGCAATATATAAAACACATGAATTTAGGACAAACAAGTTCATATCATAAAACCATGATTCTAGCAGTTACAAGTTCATCGCATAAGACTATAATTTAGTTTAAAACAAGATCCAAGTCATGAAATAAATCATGAGCAGTTTACATCTCATCACACAACTAAAGTAATTCATCCAATGTGTAGCTTCCTCTTCGGTGTCATCTTCTTGGGTGCTGCAGCGGTAGGCATCCTCACGGGACTATTGGTGTCAACTTGTGAAGATGTGCCCTCCCCTAATAACGTCGCAAGCATGCTGCACATAAATTCAATACGACAATTAGATGTTTGGAAAAATTAGTGTACGGTAAATGTGTCAATTTCTATATTTATAATTTTTTACCTTCTTGTGACCCTTCCTGGACTATCACGTAGAATTTCTTCTCTAGTCGGCCTCCGTGGAGTGCTAGGTTCCGCTGGCTGTATTGTAACATTTTTCCTTGGTTGCCTACGCTTTCTAGACAATCGAAGATAACAATCACAAACTTGAGCAATCCAAGTTAATCAGAAAAAAAAAATCAACGACTTCTCACATGCTACAGAGGCAATAATGCAAGCAAAGTAAAGTTCAGAGTTCTGCATGCATGCATATATGCACAGACTAAACAAAGTTGTGGAATGTACTGACTATTTACCTCTTTTTTGCAGTCCCATTGAGCGGGCACTTGGAACTAGCTTGCCTATGACCTTTTTCTCCGCATCTTTTGCAAGTCATAGGTCCTCTGATCATCTTCTTTCCCTTTGCATTTGTTGGAGCAGTATCATTGTCACATCCCTTCTCACCCTCCATCTCATTGGTAAATTTTCCATCTTTGGAACCTTTCTTCTTGTGTCCACCTTCCATCCATCCCTTGATTCTTAGTTTCCTCAATCTTCCAGGAGGTAATTTAGCTAGAGGTGCACCAACTAAAAAAGGTAGGTCGACTTTTGGCCATTGTGTTTTATCTGTCATCGGTTCAATCTCTCTTCCATAAGCCGCCCTAAACCTATTCACCAAGTAGTAGTCATGCACGAACTGTTCCAGGTCAATTCCCCTTTGGCGGGTTACATAGGCCAATACATGCTGACATGGCTTACCAGTGTGCTGCCATTCTTGACAAGTACAAGTCCTTTGCTCTAACTTGACAATGTGTCTCACAGAAACGCCGCTGCTATGGTCCCACACCTCTGCACTCCAATTAGAACATTTCACAATTTTCAAGTGTCCCAAACCTCTAGTATTTGCTCTTAGCTGAACCATAATAGCTGGGAGAATCATGCCCTCAGGTAGCCTGTATGCAATAATTTTTCTCTTGTGCCACAGTACCATGATCATTTCTCTGATCTTATCAGCAAGGTCAGCAACAGGTAGGTCCTTATGAGATCTAATCCAGTTATTAAATGACTCAGCAATGTTACTAGTTATGTAGTCACACTTAATGTCTGGATTGAAACCACACCTATACCATAGAAGCTTGTGATTGGCTTGTAACCATTGCACTGCTTCTGATGATTCACTTAGCATTTTTGCTAAATTGTCATAGAAAATCTCCTCTCTATAAGCTCTTGCAGCAGGATATATCTGGATAAATCCTCTAAATCTCTTTTTGAAGTTTCTGGCTAGATGATAAAAGCATTCCCTTTGCTCAGCATTTGGGAATACATTCTTCACTGCATTCTCTAAGCCTTTGCAAGCATCAGAACATATAGCAAGTAGTGGAGGATCACCTATAGCCTTCTTCAACTGTTCCATGAACCAAGTCCAGTTGACTGTTGTCTCAGAAGCAATGAAGCCATAAGCGACTGGATACATCCAATTGTGACCATCAACTGCTACAGCTGCGGCCAAGTGACCATTCCACCTTCCATTAAGGGCTGTAGCATCTATGCTCAAATGAGGCCTACAACCTTCCAAGAAACCATCAATACATGGTTTAAGAGCACAGAAAAAACGGTGGAAATATACCTCACCATCCACCTCAAGAACATCAATCTCAACTACACTCCCGGGGCTCCGCTTCTCGACCTCGGCCTTCCACCTATATAGCAGCCGAAAACTCTCTGACCATTTGCCATAAACCTCATCAAGAGCTTTTGCTTTACCCCGCCACACAGTGTCATATGCAATTTCACACTTGTGATCTGTCTCCAACCTCTTTTGCAATTCCCTAGCACCAATATTTGGTTCAGCTCTAAGTATACTCGCAGCCCATAGAGCTACCCACTTGCAATTTGGAGTTGTAGTTGCCATCCTCATGCTAGACACACATGTATGGTCATTGACTAAGACGGTAACCTGCAAGAAAAAAATAAATCAATGAGATATATTGTGTACTGTTGCATCATATATAGCACAGAAAAAAATTCAAGGACTTCTCAGTCATATATAGACACACATGAAATAATGCACGTTCACAGCAGCTAGCAAAGTAGACACAGAGGCATATATGTGTGTATATATATATAGTACTACATATATATAGTACTACATGCAAGTACATAGGCATGCAAGCATATATGTATATATAGTACAGAGGCATGCAAGAAATATATGGGCTGTATACCTCCGTTGTAGTACAGACACATGAAATATGGCAGTAAAACACTTTCATCCGGGCAATTAAACACAGGCAATGTAGAATTAATGAAATAAGCCCTGTATACCTCCGTTGTAGCGCTGCCTTGCAGTTTTCTGCCATTTATCCTCCAAATGCAAGGGCGATCTTCATCACCGGAATTGCAATAAGCCCTATATACCGTCTTAGTTGACTTCTCTACTCGTAAATGGAACTCCTTGTTGATGGCAAATTGCTGAACTGCCAGCTTGAACTCCTCCATTGTTGGGTACATTGTCCCTACCTCCATTGATGGGTTCTTCTTATCATACGTAATGACCATCTCACCGGGTACGGCATCACTAGTAGGGATGGCAGCACCATCAATATCTTGCCCAAGCGCAGTATCATTCACTAGTTCATCCATTCGGCAACCAAAGCCTTGTGTAGGTACATTTGTTGACTCATTTGTTGTGCCCTCTTCTGTCAAGCCTAAAAACTCACACATCCGGCTCTCGCTCATAACTTCAATTCGACCTTCATCATCCTGTGTTTCCACAATTTGTAATGTTGCCCAATCAACTTTTCCTATAGTTTCTACATCATTCACTTCGGACCTATAAACAAGCCAAACCTAGTTTTATTTCTGTACTGTACTTGTACTAAAAAAAATAAAAGATCTAGTGGATGCAATATATACCTTTGCACTTGAAGAACAGGAATGTTGCACTCTCTTGCCGGATGAGGAGCAGTAGGCAGAAGTGACCTTGCTAGGGCTAGAGCATCAATGGAGGCCTCCACTGCTGGTTGTAGGCTATCGGTTGCCCCAGCCTTGGAAGCTTGGCCATCAGGTGCCGCGGCCAGTGCACCAGCTTGGTCGGGCAGGCCATCAGGCGCCGCGGCCAAGGCACCGGGCGACGCCGAGGCCAGAGCATCGGGCGACGCCGCGGCTAGGGCACCACGCGCGGCCAGGGCTTCGGTTGCATCCAAGTCCATGGCCGGCGGCGTCGGCAGGAAAGGAGGGGCAGCGGGAAGGAGGAACGCCGAGGCCAGAGCACCGGGCGACGCCGCGGCTAGGGCACCAGGCGACACCGCGGCTAGGGCACCACGCGCGGCCAGAGCTTCGGTTGCCTCCAAGTCCATGGCCGGCGGCGTCGGCAGGGAAGGAGGAATGACGGGATGGCGTCGGCCAGGAGATCTCGTCGGCCAGGACTCGTGCGCGGTACGGAAGGAGGCAACCGAAGCCTGCTCAAGATCATGATCTTTGGCACGAGTCCTTCCGTAATATAGTACCGAAGCCTGTATTTTCCGAGCATACAGCCGAAGCCTGCTCTTTGGCATGAGAACTATATTACCGAGCATATCAGATTAAAAGATCTCATACGGTAGGGGGCAATATAGATTAGAATATCAGAAGGGCAATACAGTCAATATGAGAAAATACATGTATTTGAGTTTTGGAATATGATTAAAAGTTGTCAAAATGTCATTATAACAAAGTCACAACGTTTCAAGTCCTATTTTAGCAAAGCCAACGTTAGGAGTCCTATTTTAACAAAGACACATGTTTGGGAGTCCTATTTTAGCAATTTTCTCTTGGGTACTTGTAGCTTGGCATGAATGCCTGTGCAGATTCATCAATTCAAGACTGTGGGCAAAGACTCCATTGCAGAGTCATTCTGAAGTCTAAATCTTCAATACCTTCGATCGATGCCAGAACGAACGAGGCTACGATGGCTGGGTGGCAACCGGCAGGCATCTTTCCCATCGATGAAAGGAGACCGCCACGGCACCACGACCTCGATCACGAACGGCTGGAAGCCAAGGCGGCTGGAAGACAAGACGTGAGAACCCTCTTGACCTCCCGTCATGTGGCCGTGTGCACGTGGGCCTGAAAGGCCGTCATGTGATGTGGCCTCGTGCCTGCGTCACCACGTGGGCCTGAAAGGCCGTCGAGGTCGCAAAGCAGCCGACAGACGTGTTGTTCGATTGACTTTGCTTACAAATATACATATACATATACTATACATACCGGTTGCGCAGGGTATGCCGGTGCATACCCGGCATACCCTGTAGCTCCGCCACTGACGCGCGCCCGCTGGAACTCGTGCCCGCAACCGACCTCGCGTCTACGGCGGCGCTGGCACCCACGGTGCCCTCGTGCCCGCATCGCCAGCCGGCGAGGAGGCCGCGCGCTCCCACTGCACACGGCCGCCGCGACCTGCTGCCTTGCAGCCCGGCCGTGCGGCCGTCGCGCCCGCCCACCCTGTAGCCCAACCGTGCGTCAAGGCGCTGCAGCCGGAGACCCGCCGCCGCCCGCTCCCGGTCCCGCACCCCAGAGTAGCAGTCGCGCGCCGCATGCCCGCTCCGCGTTGCCGCACGCCCACGCCGCCGACAGGCACCGCGCCACCCGCTCCCTCTCCGATGTGTTTTGGAGGAGTCGAGGAACCGCCTGGAAGGCATAAAGGGCAGCGTAGGCATTTGGTCTTTTCTTTTTAGGATTGAAATTTTTTTAATTTATCTATTCACTGGACATCGGACGAACATTCAAAGTAGGATAGGAGGATAGTTCAGTTCAAAATAACAAGGATAAAAATATAAAGTTGAAAAAACAGGAACAAAATCACAATCGAAGTACTGAACAAGGGCAAGAACACAATTTTCCCTTCTATATTTTGAATTTTTTTAATTTTCAAATTATCTCAAATGGATAAATGATCTATATCAAAGTTGTAGTACTCGAAGAGATATACAACTTTATAGTTGATGACTTTTCATTTTGGGCCTCAACTTGTAGATCTGAAATTTTCTAGTTCAAACTTTTTTATTTGAATTTTTTTAAGGTCTCAAATATGTATTGCAGTATTATATTCATTAAAGTGAACACAAAAGGAATGTATCAACCATTTAGTTACAAGTGACTCTGATGTCTAGTGGTAAATGAGCAACTCACGCTGGGGGTGTGGGGTGGGTTTCGCTGGTGGGCCTCTTCTGGATTAAAAAGATTGTCATTGTTTGGCCTGATTTTGAAATTCTAAAAAATGAATTCTAGAGACAGTTGGGATTTGGCTCGCCTCTAGAAATCGATCTATAGAGGTGACTTGAATTCAGCCCACCTATAGAAATCAATTTCTAGAGGCGGCTAGATATCTACACCTAGAAATCGCTACAAGAAGGTAGAGGCATGTCAAATAACCACTTCTAAAAAGATTGTGTGTACTAATGAATAATCTAATTCCTTTAACATGGGAAAGTGGTGGATATGCCCCTCTTGAATCGAATATCCTAAACATGACATGAGACGAATAAAAGAGGAGAATAGATGGCAAACAGATAAGACGTTATTAAAAATATGTGTGCATCTTTCTCATTGATGTGCGGGTCCTGCTTAAGGCCTTGTTTAGATTGAGGTTAGGAATCAGTATTCGGCACTGTAGCACTTTCGTTTGTATTTGACAATTATTGTCCAATCATGGCCTAACTAGGCTCAAAAGATTCGTCTCGTAATTTACAATCAAACTGTATAATTAGTTATTTTTTATCTACATTTAATACTCCATGCATGTGTCCAAAGATTTGATGTGATGAAGAGAGAGTAAAAAAACTTGCAATCTAAACAAGGCCTAAGCATGCTTTTATAGGAAGGAAACCACGTGGCATGATCAGATAGTAAAGAGGAATATAGTTGGACGGATTGGTTAGGGACTTAGGGTTCGGGCTAGGCACCTCATGTGTGAGCCAAAATCGCTTTATTAGCAATGGTCGATATGGCTCTTCGCCTGCCGTCCATTGTATCTCCACTACTACAAAAATGATTTTAGAAGGCACTGTCCAAATATTAACTGAGGTGGTCACAAAATTAAACCGCCTCGGTTAATGCCAGACAAGGAGGCAATCATTTTTAGGCAGTCAGGAAATGCCCACCTTCAAAAATCAATTTACGGAGGCAGTCATCTTAAGACAACCGTCTTCAAAATAGTCTATTTTTAGAGGTGGTCGTCTTAAGAAGTCCACCTCCATAAATCTATTTTCAAAGGCGGGCACACCATAAGACCCGCCTCCAAAAATACTAGCCCCCAGCTCGGGGCCCAGGCGAAGCCCATATGTATCTTTCTATCGGGCTTATATATAAGGCAGACCTAAACTAGCCCACTCCTAGCCCGTCCCACTCTCAGTCAAACCCCTCTCCTCCACATCCCGACAAGCCAGCCGCGCCCCTCTCCCAGCCCGACGCCGCTCCCCATCCCGCCACACGTCTCCCATCCCAACGCCCTTCTGCCAGTCGCGCCCCTCCCCTCCCCATCCCGGCGCGCCCCTTTCCCACAGTCGTGCCCTCTCCAGACTACCCTCCCCTCCATGCTATGGCGGTGAGCCCTCTGACAACGGCGACGGACCGGCGTATGGCTGGCGGCAGACCGGCACATGGCGGATCTGCGCCCTCTCCCGGCAACGGCCCTCTCTCCTCCCTCCGGCGCGACCCTCTCTCCTCCTTGCTGCGGTAGGGCCCTCCTCCCTCCGGATCGCCAGCGACGGTGCGGCGCGGGGAGGCTGGATCTGGTGGGGACACGGCGCGGGGACGCTGGATCTGGTGGTGCGCAGCGCGCGGCAACACATGGGAGGCGGCAGCGGCGGGGCCCGTGCGGAGCAGGTGGGCTCACTAGTGGGCTCTGAAACGGGCTCGCCGGTGTGCTTTCATTTTTTTATTTTTTTTAAACGATTTACGGAGATAGACAAAGCGACCGCCCTCGTGGATCCCGCATTAACGGTGATATTTGATTAGAGGCGTTTGCAATGCCCGCCTCCATTAATCCAATGGCCCGCCTACAAAATGATTTTTGTAGCAGTGCTCGTTCCATACATGCAGTAAGAGCAAGGCTAATAATACAATCGACTACTTGCTGTAAGGATCTTTGCAGCCTATCTCTTAGTCCACCCATATAGTAGTTAGCTCTTCACTATTAATACATGGCACATTTGTCTTTCTCATAAATTTTTTTTGGTTTCTTTTGTCTAAGCCGGCGGTAAAGTTACAATCTGCTTCTCCTTTCTCTACTCTCCTTTCTCCTTTACATTAGCATTTAACATACTTACAGCTTGTTATTATACTTGCTCCAAGAATAGGTGTATTTGTTGCTGGTTGTTGCTACTATGGACATACTACAATCTAAAACTTGTGCATAGTCATATAATATGTCTATTCTAAACCTTAAAGTATCTTAAGTATCCTTCCATTATTGGTTTCTCCTAATTGTACTTGAGTTACTTAACCTTAAAGCATTATTAGGAATTATTATCATTTATCTGGAAGTAACACAGAAAACGTAGCTGAAGAGATCGTCACGACACACGTTGGTACGTATACAGCACGTTTGAATCATGCGTGTATTAGTGGGAGGTGGATGATGAATTGAATCGAAGGCATGGCAGCTGGGGCTACTATATAGTCCCTCTCTCCCTAAGTATTTGTCGCCACGATTTACGTATCGATAACTTTGACTCGATTTATAAAAAATACGTGCAATATTTCTATCTCTAAATAAATTTATTAAAAAAACTAGATTCGAATATCTATCAATGATACTAATTATGTATCATAAATATTAATATTTTTTAATATTTATTTAATTAAAGTTGTTTATCGGAAACGAAAACCAAACGTTTAGGACGGAGCGAGTAGCTCCAACGGAAGAGTCAATGGCGACGACCGATCGACCTGTTCTGTACATGTGCGGCGGAGACCATGGAAAGCAAGAAGAGAGCGCGCCGAATAAGACAAGCATGGTCCCAGATAAGACAGCGACGTCGCGCACGCGCCCAGCCAATGCATCATTAACAAATTGATTGATTGGCCGGCCATAGCTAATTAAGCTAACGTCATGCGTTACCTCCTCTTCAGAATTTACACCTCTCGCTCTTGCCGGCCTTTCCATCATGCTAATTAAAGGGCTAGCCTAGGCTACGATTGGTTTACCATAAAAAGAAAAATTAGAGCTGAGATAGAGAGAGGATATGTAATACTAGTAGTACTAATCTTTAGAGAGGGGGAAAAATATATTCTCTTGGGCCGAACGAATGATGTAAATGTGTTCCTAACTTGGATATATTCCTGGCCTCCTTTTACTCGCCTTTTCCTTTTTTTTTTTTACTTTTTGCAAGAGAATTAAGTTCTTCATTCTTCTTTCAAAACAAGCTAAGAGCCGCAGGAGGACCAGCTAGCTAGCTTTTGATCTTTCAGCAAGCTAAGTCCCCCGAAAGTTTTGGCTTTGGGAATGGTTCACTTCTCCAATGGATCCCCGCAAGTGGCCGGGTGACTTTGGCCTTGTCACCATTCATCACCCTTTTCCCGATGGACGACATTTGTTGAGGTCTCGTTGCTTGTTGCTTGTTGCTTGTTGCTTGTTGCTTGGAGCCTGATAGCCTGTTCGTTTCGTTGTAAATGATCGTGGATTATTTACTGCTGTCTGATTTGGTGTGAGAGAAAAATATTGTTCCAGGTTATAATTCACGATCATATACGAGCAAGCGAACAGACTGTGAGTTGTTCAATTCGACCACATTCCTAGCTGCCCAAGAGACGCGCACGGAATAGCCGCCGCTGATGTTGAAATCTCAGCTCGTCGGCCAGGTCACACATGCCATGCCACGGGATGTTGACTTCCGTCCGGCACGCGCCTTTTAGGCTGCTTAAAGAATTAGAGAATTTTTTTTCGCTATTCTCTCCGTCCTAAAATAAATACACATCTCGCTTTTTCGGAAGTCAAGCATTCTTAACGTTCGACTACAAATATAGAAAATACTATCAACATTTGTATTTCTAAATAAATATATTATCAAGGTATACTTTTGGTTTAATCTAATGATACTTATTATACATTATAAACATTAGTATATTTTCGTATAAGTTTGATCAAATTAAAAAAAAAAAAACTCCTAAGAAGTGAGATGTGCGATTATTTTGGGACAAATGGGGTACTTTCTATCGACGAGAGGAATCTCTATTTCTATCTGCCTTCAAAAGGACTTTCTTCCTGTTTACACCAAAATTTAGAAAAAGAACGTGGGAATTCGAAGCTTTTAGGATTGTGTCATCAAGGAATCAATTAGATGTGAATCGGTATCAGCTGCTTTAGATGCGATGTCAGAATCAGCTATTTTATAGATGACGTCAGCAGACAACGTCAATGGGCTATGCTTGAATGACGCTAGGAAGATGTGTCAGACTACAAATAAGGAAAATTAAGGTCCAAGTTATTATTAAGTTATGAAGTTTTCTTTTATTCGAAGAATTATAATGAGTCATATTTGAGTATGATTCATGTTTAGGTTCCGGGTGTAAATATTAGACTCTGGTTATTGTAAAAAAACGAACACTTAATCAATACAATCTTTCTGGCTTTCGTCATCGCATTAGGAGTAGAAGTACTGTAGATCTCGGCGAGTTCTTCGGCAAAAAGGGCTGCATCGACTGATAGACCTCCAGCTTGCTCGTGAGTACCGTCACAACTTGTATTGTGCTTATAAAGCTACATCAGCTAATTGATCTTTTATGAGCCATAATATAAATTAGTTATCGATATGTATCGTAGTTTGTAATGCTGCATCAGCTGATTGATCTCTTACGAATCATAATATAGATCACAGTTATCGATTTTGTGTTAAATAACTTGTTGTTTAATATAATATCACCAGTTATCGAATCTGCTAAGATTAGTAAGATTTTCCTGGTTGTTTTTTGGTTGATTCACCGGTTATCGATCTTGTTATAATTAATATTTTATTAATTATAACAAAATCACTCGATTAAGATAGAGATAGATCGGTATCATATCATCTTGATTTGTCGTCCTTTGATCTGGTCACACTTTAAATCTTATAATTGATGGCTTAATTTCGCTAGATCAGCTGTGTTATCTCTATTCCAATCAAACATAGTATGCATCCAAAGACATGTTTCAATCTTGAATAAACTCACTGGTTAATGAGATCTAATCTAATGACACTACCATAGCTATATCGATCTGGTCGAACTTCACTAGTAAGACTTTAGATTAGAAATTATCGATTAGTGGTCTTGTTCATGATCAAGATATGTACTCTATTTGTTTGCTATGACTGCATCGGCTATTTTAACCGATTTGCCTATATTCTCACACATATAGTATGTTTTCATGAATCTCTCAAGATATAGATGGTTTTATACATTCTTTGGCTTTAGTTTATTATCATTATCATAGTTGCATCGATCCGATCGAGCCTCACTGTTGATGATAATATATTAGATTCAAACTGTTAGTAGATTCATCTATATTAGACAGCCGATTTGTTCGTATGTTATACTATTTTCATCAAACTTAACGGCTCAACGCTTTATATCGATCATGTTCCATTTAGCCGATGATGCTTTCTGATGTTCCATGGGCATTGGTTATTTTGATTCATATCATCATCATTTAATATTAGCCAATAATCTTTGATTTAAAGATCTTCATTTCATGGATACGTCATATATCGACTATTTAGTCAATAGCCTTATTGAATCGGCTATCTATGCGTACATTTGGAACTATCTGGTGCAACACCGACATGTTCCACTTTAAATTACTGATAAGATTTTCTCTCCTTATTAATTGCAAGTCAAATTGACTGGCACGTTGTTGGGTTTTTAAAATTGGCTGGTTCTATGTTGAAGCCAAGCAGATCTCTGGTCTTTCACTCAGATCATCCGGCTTGCTGTGTGTTGATCATATCGCCACATTTTTGTGTCAACACACTTTTTGGCACGTCTGGTGGGACCACAATCGTCATGGTTGTTCATAACAACGAGGATATTCTTATGGTACCATATGAAGACTTACCTGATGATGATAAAAATATCATTGGTAAGGCTATAGAGGAGTTTCAAAATAAGTGCTTGTTATCATATACCAAAACACATGACAATAAAGTTATTCCGAAATATCCACTGCCGAGAGTTTTGATGCATGGACAGTCAGATACAGACGAAGCTGATGATAGGCGTTTCTTTGTAGAAACTATCAACAAATCCGTTCATGATACAATGCTAAATTATAATACAACTTTCTTGAATACATTCCATAATACCATGAAGGAGGTGTTTCATGGATTTCTACTTGATCAGGTTGGACCGGCTTATTATAATATTTCCCATCCATTGACTCAGGGGACTAATCAAGCCAGTACTAGCCATCAAGAAGCAGCACTAGCTAAGAGTTATGATGTCTAGACAATTCAGAATTCATCTGAGCAAATTCAGGGTGCTACTACTAATCAAATACAATATAATCCTGGATCATCAGTGTAGTATATGCAATAGCCAATAGGGCAAGTTCAGAATCAGATGGTTAATTTTGGTACATTAGGCCAAATACCATCATCGGCTCAAAAAATAACACCATCGGTTCAAAGGATTTGTAGAGATACAGATCCTAATATTTTTAATCAGAGATTTTAAATAGTAAATCAGCAAGGGGTCCGACAGATAGATATTCCACAAGGATATAATTATGGTTCAGATTATAATACCCTCAATATGATTTTAAATCCAAGATATCAAGGTACTCAGAATTTTAATCTGCAGATGGGTAGCAATTGTCAAGAAATCCAAACTCAAATACTAATAAATTGTTGTTTATAGTAACCGAAATGATAAAAAATCAGTTTGGTTTAAAATCAAAAGGGCAGATCTTTTCGTACAAACATCCATATCCAGAGTGGTATGATTTGGTGGCCCTTCCTACGAATTACAGGCATCCAGAATTTGCTAAGTTCACTGGTCAAGATAGCACAAGTACAATAGAACATGTCAGTCGATATCTTACTCAATTGGGTAAAGCCTCTATTGAAGAAGCGCATCGAGTTCGTTTCTTCTCTTTATCCCTGTCAGGATCAGCTTTCACTTGGCACTAGCGGTTAATTCTATTGCCAATTGTAGTGATTTTGAAAAGAAATTTCACACATATTTCTACACTAGGATAGGAGAAAGAAAGATCACATATTTGATGACTATAAAGCAAAGAGCTAATGAATCAGGTGCTGAGTTTCTTTAGATGTTCTGAGAAACAAGAAACTTATGATTTTTATTGAATTTGTCTAATGACCAGCTAGCTGTGTTGGCTGTTCAAAAATGTTGCTAACATAGAGAGGAAAGCTGCTTGGGCAAGAATTTGACAATTTAGGTCAATTGGCTCAACGGGTGGCAGCACTTAATAGCTAATTTCAGAATATGTGCAGAGATATCCAATTCTAGAAGAATGCTGCAATCGCTGAAGCTTATAATCCATATTTTGTCGATGATGATGATGAAGAGAAAATTGCCACAACTGAATAGAATTGGGGTAAAAAAGATAGTAATGGTTCCAAATCCTTAGAGAAAAGAAGTTGAAGAAAGTTATGATTTTGATGTTACAAAAACATACAAACTTTTTGATTTCTTGCTTGAAAAGGGATAGATTAAACTGCCTGCCAATCATGTTATATTACCTTGTGATCAGTTGAAGAATAAGAATTTCTACAAGTACCATAACACTACTTCTCATACTACTAATGATTGCATGATTTTTTGGCAGCATATTTAGAGGGCTATTCAACAAGAGAAGCTTAAATTTGATACAGCTCGGGAAATGAAAGTTGATGATAATCCTTTCCCAAAAGATTAGAATATGGTTGATGCTAAATTGTTCAAAGGGAAAGCTAAAGTTTTGACATTAGCTAGGGCAAGAAAAACTGGAACAGTTGATCCGAAGATGCAAATATCGGCTGATGAATATAGAGAAATTAAAAGGCGTCATGATCAACAAAAGAGCCGATATGAGCAGGGAGAAACGACGAGAGATGGTGCGATGAAACCACATGTTACATATCAAATTCTGTTGAATAAATGACAACGACAGAAGGAGAAAGATTATCAGCGCTGGTTAGAAGAGAAGGAAGATCAACGTCATTAAGAAGAGAGATATGAAAGGGAACAAGCTGAGTCACATTGGAATTGCCTTTTCTTCAGACATTATTGGAATAAAGGTTTGAGATTGTCTACTTGAAATAATTGCCCAAAATATAGCAAACAATATTGGGAGTTTAGGCAATCTCAAGTCAATCACGGTCTATCCTTGATCGAATTGAATATCAACGTAATGATGTGGATCAACACATAAAAAAATAGAAGCATTCATGATCGGCTTGGAAAGCGAGTTGTTGATCAGAACTAGGCCGATTTTGAAAAAGAAGATGATGAAGAGTATGTTTGGTAGGAAGGGCAGTGGTGTCCAGGAGGTTTAACAAGAAGTCAGAAGACAAGAGTACAACGCCTAAGGGATAGAGAAATAGAATAGACTTAGAAATCTGGTAAACCGCAAGTATGGCGTATTAAACAAATAGCCGATAAGGGTCAACCATCGGCTAATATTCAAATGACTTTTCTTTTACCATCTGAATTTAAAGCTCTAGCAAATCAAGAAGTCTATTCAGATTTTGATGAATTAGAGTATGAAAAGATGGCAGCCCAGTTGACATTGATACAACAAGCTATATTTGATAAACCAGTTAAGCATCGACATTTGAAGGCTTTATATGTGAAATGTTTTGTTGATGGGAAGCCGATGAGTAAGATGTTAGTTGATGGAGGCGCCTCTGTTAATCTGATGCCTTATACTACTTTTCGCAAGCTTGGTAAAGGACCAGAAGATCTGATTGAGACTGACATGATGCTTAAGAATTTTGGGGGTAATGCATCCAAGACCAGGGGGCAATAAATGTTGAATTGACAATTGGAAGCAAGACTTTGCTCACTACATTCTTCGTCATTGATGGAAAGGGTTCATTTAGTTTACTCCTTGATCATGATTAGATTCATGCCAATTGTTGTGTACCATAGACTATGCATCAATGCTTGATTCAGTGGCATGGAGACAATGTTCATGCTGATGATTTTGTGAGTATAGCAACAACTGATCCAATGTATTAGAAACTAGAAGATTTTGAGTGTTTTTTCTGGCAAGCAATGGGAAGGAGGCTTCATTAGAATCAATGATGAAGGCCAACAGTCGATCCAAGCAGTTGGCTCTAAAAGTTTATTTTAATGGATAATCCAGTAGATGGTACAGATGGTAAACTAGAACATGGCTTTACGTCGGCCGATGAGTTAGAAGAAATAGATATTGGTCCAAGAGATAGGCCCTGGCCGACGTATGTAAGTGCTAAATTGGATCTTGAGTATAAACAAGACTTGATAGATTTGTTAAAGGAATTTATAGATTGTTTTGCTTGGGAATATTATGAAATGTTTGGTTTAGATCGATCAATTGTTGAACATCGGTTGCCAATCAAACCTGGATATCAGTCATTTAAACAAGCTCCAAGGAGATTTAATCCAAATGTTCTTGATGATATTAAGGAAACTAAAAGACAACTAGAAACAAAATTTATCTGACCTTGCCGATACGCAGAGTGGATATCGAGTGTAGTTCATGTGTATAAGAAAAATGAGAAGTTGAGAGTCTATATTGATTTCAGAGATTTAAACAAGGCTACACCGATGGATGGTTATCCGATGTCAATAGCTGATATGTTGGTAGATGCAGCAGTCGGGCACAAGGTAATTAGCTTTATGGATGGTAATGCAGGTT
This sequence comes from Miscanthus floridulus, assembly GCF_019320115.1. Classification (NCBI taxonomy): domain Eukaryota; kingdom Viridiplantae; phylum Streptophyta; class Magnoliopsida; order Poales; family Poaceae; genus Miscanthus; species Miscanthus floridulus. The sequence goes on along the minus strand of NC_089580.1, from coordinate 89,943,183 downwards.
ATAATCAATTTTTTTATGGATGAAGAAGACATAGCAAAAATAGCCTTTAGGTGCCCCGGCGCAATTGGCTTATTGGAATGGGTTGTGATGACTTTTGGATTGAAGAATGCTGGTGCAACTTATCAGAGGGCAATGAATTATATTTTTCATAAGTTGATCGCTAGGATTGTTGAAATATATATTAATGATGTGGTGGTGAAATCCAAAGGGTACAAAGAACATCTGGCTGATCTACAGGAGACTTTAGAGTGCATAAGAAAACATGGTTTAAAGATGAATCCTAATAAGTGTGCTTTTGGAGTGTCAGCAAGACGATTTTTGGGTTTTATGGTCCACGAGAGAGGAATTGAGATTGGTCGAAAAAGTATGAAAGCAATTGATGAGGCAGTACCTCCAACTAATAAAACAAATTTACAATCTCTGCTTGGTAAGATTAATTTCATTAGAAGGTTTATTTCAAATATGTTAGAAAGGGTTCTGTCGTTTTCTCCTTTGTTGAAGTTGAAAAATGATCAAGAATTTCAATGGGGTGACGTATAACAAAAAACATTTGAGGAGATAAAAGAGTATATGAAATCTCCACCTGTGCTGGTTCCTCCTCAGCAATGTAGACCTTTTAAGTTGTACGTGTTGGCCAATAGCCAGACAATTGGATCGGCCTTTATGCAAGAGTTTGAAGGAAAGGAACGGGTTGTTTTCTATTTAAGTAGAAGACTTTTGGATCCAGAAATAAGATATTCTCCTATTGAAAAGTTATGCTTTGTAACACCATAAAATTTGCTCCTTTGAAAATATAGCTAGGATGATTTAATTATGAATATTTGGTGCTCATGAAAACATAGGAAATAATAAATTTTCATTAAATTAAAATTTATCATAAGGTAGTAACATGTGTGAGCATACATGTAGTTGCATTTTATTTATTGTGATGTGTTGTTTTGATCAAAATTCAAAACAAATTCAAATGCTTTTGAAATGAGTTTGAAAAGTGCTTTGAAATAAAAGAAAACAAAATAAACAGAAGAAAAACCTCCTCTCTCATTTTGGCCCAAAGGCCCACGCTTCCTCTTGCCTGCTCTGCTCCCCTTCCTGGCTGCGGCCCGTTGGCGGCCCAGTCCCATGCGCCTCCTTTCTGCCTCCCCACACGTAGCCCACTACACGCCCTTCCTCCCTTCCTCCTCCCGCACATGGCCTGCTCCGCACCGGCCCGCTTCGCGTCGCTCCACGAGTGCGCTCGTAGCCCACCATTGCGGCCCACTCAGTGCGCTGCTCGGCCTACCCCACATCACGCCCGTGCGTCGCTGTCTTCCTTTCTCTAGCGACTGGGTCCCGCTCAACAGTGCCTATCTTCACCTTCCTTCCTTTGGCGCTCGGAGATGGTATTGCCATGCTCGGTAAGTCGCCGCAGTCGCGCATGCAAGGAAGGCGACCCAATCCGCCCGAGCCTCCCGCTCCCTTCCTTCTACCATAGTGCTCGCCCGCCTACAAAACCCGAGTCAGACCCCCTCCCTCTCTTCTTTTCCCCCTCCATGCTTGAGCTCACTCACCGCCGCCCTTCAATCCACCGTTCCTGAGCCCAAACGCCGTCGTCGACACCTCTCGGAGATCTGCCGTCACTCACCAGAGCCGAAGGTACCATCAATTAATTGTTTTGGTCAACCATCGCTCAGATTTCCTTAACCCATGCCTTCTTTCTCTCTCTCCAGTCACCGCCGCTATCGACCCGTGCCTTCAGATCCCTCCTAGACGCCGTGACCACCGCCGTTGGACTCGCGTTGAGCTTCTTCACCTCCCTGTGCCTCCATTTAGTTGAATGACGCCCTAGAATGCTGTATCAGCAAGCTCCCATCATGCTGGCAAGGGCATCGCCATGGGGACCATCACCCCGACGTGCTCCCCATCCTCGTTTCGGTGCCCTAGCAAGTTCGCGAGTGCCAGTAGATCATTTTTGTGTGTTTGATTTTGAGTGGGATGGCCGAAATCAACATCCCAGCATCCGTTGCCGTGCTTGCCTCATCACCGGCCATGGCAGGCTCGCCAGAGGCGCTATGTAGCCACCGAAGGATCACCCGCACACACATGTGCTGTTGGATCTTGGATGGACGGCCGGGATTAGATCACATCGTTTCGGTGTGTAACCGGTCCACCGTGGGCTAAGGACTCGGTCCACGGCGCCACGTTAGCACACGCCCATGCACATGTGGTGCACCACGCCAATCATGAGCAGCCACATGGCTGCCTAGTCAGCAGCCGCAGTCCGCCCTTGGTCAGCCACGCATGTTTTGCGAATTAGACCCTAGATTCTCAGTAAATCAACCCGCGCTCCATGCTAGCTCAAAGTAATTTCTTTTTGGTCCTATTTTTTCTATTTTAGCCCCTATAGTTTTGAGTATTAGTACCCACAGTCCACTTAGCATTTAAAACTCAGAATTAATTAGTTTAAATTCAAATTTGATTTCATTTAATTACAGAAATGCCATCAAACTTGTTTAGGCCATAACTTTATCATCTTAACTCTGATTTGACCCGTTCGAAATGCGTTAGGACCATATTTACATTTTCTACGTGTTTATACTACTGTTAGGCATGTTTTCAATATTTAAAATTCATGGGTAGATTTAATCTATTATTTAACTAAAGGAAAATTTGTTTAAATCATGACTTATTCATTTTAACTCTGAAATAGTCCGTTCAAGTTGTGTTGCATTCATAATGACATGACCTACGCATTAGTATCCATGTTTTCTATGTCAAAATCTCTAGAATTTCATGGTTTAAATCCCAACTTGAATAATAATTATGTCACTAGATTTATAAATAAAATGTAATAAATTCCACTTTGATTTTTAAAACCAAATATATCTTTGACTTAAGTCAACTTAAGTATTTTCTCTAAAATATCATATACATGCTTTTATATAATAGAATAAATAAAGCTCATGGTTTTCCATTTTGTAAATAAAATCTTCTGGTAGATGTATCTTTTCAACCGTAGCTCCGATTAGCGTGCTTCCCGCGTTTGTGTGTTCGTAGTAATATGTAGATATGTTTCAAATCCTTTTCCACTAGTTGGTGTATTGTTCTAATATGGCTATGTATGTATGTTATGCATGTCTGTTTGGATGCTTGTGTGGTGTTCTATGATCAAGTCTAGAAGCAGTTCTTGGAAGATTTGGACCAGAAGAAGATCTAATCTAAGTTTAAGGCAAGTATAGCATAGGACCATCTTTGATACCTATTCACCTTTAATCATTTAATTCATACTGCATGTGTCTACCTTGCCTACCACTAAGGATTTCCTAGTAATTTATACTTATACCTTGATACCTTTAGGTTATTGTATTGGGTAGTTTTTACTAGTGCTCAACCAAAACCATGATCTTGTAACTTGACTAATGGTATATGCAATAAACATTAAAACATGACTTTTAAGCAACATGGAAACAAGGGGATGTATTGTTTAGCTACTTTCTAAAAGCTCTAGAATCCTCTCCCTAAGGACTTCTCGATAAGTGATCATCCAGGACTTATAGTACAGCTGTGAGGGCTATATGGCTCTGGCTTTAGCTCTGTATGAGGATCTTTTCTAGCTTGTTAGTGGTTACCTTTATGGCGTAAGAGGGGCTCTGACAGGTATGATCTTGGTTACCAAGAGGGTGCACTTTTGTTAGTCACTCCTTAGAGGGGGGTTCATGCTTATTGATGGGGAAACCTTAGCGGCCCTAACGTGTTAGACGAACCTTTGAAAGGCTTCATAGTGAACCCTGCCGACCTTCCTTGGTAGTGGGTCAAGAGGCTGATCACCTCGGGCAAAAGGGTAAATCATGACTCACAGTGAAAGTGTACAACATCTATAGAGTGTAAATTGGTATATCAGCCATGCTCACGGACACGAGCGGCCTTAGAACCCTTATGGAATAGAGATGATCACTAATGATTAATTGTTTATGCTATTCATTATTCATGTTTACCTGATCATGTGTTTATATGGGCTTGTGATAAACTTGTTGCCACCCAATTGCTAAAATCATGACTCATTAAAAGCTAATTGTAGTTAAACCAGTGTCGGCCTTTTGAGCCTCATGAACCCCATGTTATATTGGTTGAGTATGACATATACTTACGCTTGCTTTACTTTTAAAATCTTTGGAAAAATCCTGGATGGGTACCAGATTGCTAGAGTTTGGAGGAATTAGGCTTGTGGTCAACTAGTCAGTGGTCCTTGTGGATTTAGAGTCTTCGCCTAAAGATCGGAGTCATCTTTCTGTTGTCTATACTCTGAGGTTATATTCTTTATACTAATATATTATGTATTTAAGCGTTGTCTATTGATATTATCCTTATTTATAGCTATATGTGAGATTTGACTTTCTAGGCTCACATATGGTGTGTATCTAGTTTTGTCCTTAAAACCGGGTGCTACAAAGTGGTATCATAGCAATGCTGATTGTAGGACGCAAGCATAGATAGAACTGGACATTTTAGCATGCTTTCACCTTTGCTTAGTTCTTGCTTTCTCTCTAACCTTATTATTTGCTAAAAGTTATGCTCACTTTGGCCTCTGTTCTGTTATGAAAACCTTGTCTCTATTCTGAATCCTCTCTTTTCGTCTAAATAGATGGGTCGTAATGAAGAAACCACTAGCATCAGAGATTTGGAGGATCAAGCTACATTGTCCTTGATGACATTCGACAAGGGGAAGCTTGTAGCTATGCAACAACAAGTACTAGAAGGAATGACTCAACATAGGAGTTTTCAACAGTGCTTGTCACAAGGTCAAACCAACATATAAAAGGCACCAGTGAAGAGACAAGTGGCAGAAGCTTGGAAGAAGATGAAGTCCAATGAGGGTGTTCATAGCAAGACTCTTGGAAGTCAGGATCCATGTCAGTGCTATAAACATTATGGTTTTCCCTGTTTTCAGGACAAGTCTAATAAGAGGGAAGTTAAGGTGAACTTGAGTTATGAAGCTAAAATGGACAAGAAGAGAAAGAAGGTCTCAATAGAGCAAGTATTGAGAAGCAATCAACATTTGGATTTGTCACATCTAACTCTGATCCCTAGTTAGATGAATCTAAACTGTAAAGAGTTAGAAGCTTCTCAAGCTAAAACTACTTCACATGAGGTATGCATAGATGGGTGGACTATCACCTATAAGGAGTTTCAACCTCGAAAGACCAAGCAAGCTAGAAAACAAATCAGTCAAACCAAGATGAATCTTCAGAGTCAGAAAGCTGACAAAACACCAAGCAACAATTCCGTCGAGTATGACATCACAAAAGATCCAGCTAAGAGAAGGTGTCATCATTGCCAGTAGGAAGGACATTATGTTAAATCTTACCCACAAAAGAATCAACAATTATACCATGGAAGTAGCCAGAGTCAGATCACTATCGGACTGCCACCAGAAAGTGTCAGTGATACCCAACCTGAAAGAAGCATTTGGTGAAATTGACAAATAAAGAAGTCATGCTAGACTACCCAAGATCCTTAGTTAAGGAATAGGAGGTTGTGCCCTTTATGTAATAAAAATGACAATATCGCAAGTTGAGTCAATTATTGAGTTGTACATCTTTAGTGCTTTGTTGATTTGTTATGCTTTTTTGCATCTTTGTAATGATTTCAATGCTCTTGTTGGGTGTTCCCACAATTTCATTTAGTTTATAGGCCTAAGGTATAAGGATTAGTGCAATAAATAGTTGGGTTATGGTTTCCTTCTGTTTCCTCTATCCTGTCTTTTCGGAGCAGCCTGCACTCTTCGGCTTATATCTCTAATTTTGAATGATCATAAATCATGAGAAAATTTTGGACAATAGTAGACTTCAATATCTTTCTCTGAGCGTAAGAATCAGCCTGATAGCTATTTTGGTTATGGAGATATGAAAATCTTAAGGCAACGCATCTGTGCTGTTTGGAACTTGGAGCTGTTTCTCTTGTACACTGTTTTCGACCAACCGAACTGCGAAATATAGAAAAATGTTCTACATGGAAGTTGTAGAGGAATTGATGAGCTTTCCAATGGTATAAGCTAAAACTCTATTGGATTAACGGAATGAGAGTTACAACTGTTTTATTGCACTACTGTTTTCCTGCTCTCGAGAATTCTCAGACTAGATGTCCTTGCTTATGTAGAGGAGTTTCTCTAGAATGTCAAAACATCTTTATGTTCGTTAGCTCATTTTTAAGGAAGTGCAACCTACCCTTTTGTGTGCCCTAGTTGACTTTTCTTAAGGGGGTAGCCAAGTTGAAGGGCTTGCAAGATGAAGTTTTCTTGCATTCTAGTGTTTCATGTGGAAGAATTGGATATCTCGATGGTTGGGTTTTTCTCTAGTCTTTCAATCCTATCTTGTCATCTCTTGAAACTACAGTAAAGAATGCTATGAATGACTAAATCCTAATGCATATATGTTGGAAATAGATGGCCTCTACTAAGAGAAGTGCTTCATAAGATGTTGGAAGGAATGTTCCCATTTCTAATCCATCTCCATTAAGTCCCGCAACTATAGAGCAAGCTTTGATGATGCAGACTCAGCTATTACAGACCACTGCTCAGAGTGTGTTGAATAGTCCATAAGAAACACCACCTATTGACAAGTGTGGTGAATTTTGGATGGGACACCCACCGACATTCTCTCATGCAAGCGACCCACTAGAAGTTGATGACTGGCTTAGAGCTGTGGAGCGACAACTAGACATAGCCCATTGTGATGACCAGGAGAAGGTACTTTTTGCATCTGGGCAACTCCAGGGTGCAGCACAAGACTGGTGGGAGTCCTACCAGTATGGATGTCCCAACAATGCTGGACAGATCACCTGGCTAGAATTCATTGAGAATTTCAAGACGTACCACATTCCCGCAGGTGAGGTAGAACTCAAGCAAGATGAGTTTCAGGCTCTCAAGCAAGGATCCATATCAGTGTGTGAGTATCATAATCGGTTCACTCAATTATCACGCTATGCTTTAGGAGAGGTAGATAGTGATGCTAAGAAACAGAAATGCTTTTTGAAAGGACTGAATGATGATTTGCAGCTACGTCAAGAGATGGAAGAAAAGAAGAGAAAACATGATCTTCAATGCCAGTTAAGAAACACTCATCCTCGGTTCGCTACGCAACCAGAATATCAGTCACATCCTATGAAGCTACTTGTGAGTACAGATCAGAATCAGTATCAGCAACCCAATGATGAAGTGCAACAGGTTAGCTCTCAAGAGCCATGTTTGTCATCTCCTACTATCACCTTCATGAAGACAAATACACCTACTAGTGAGGAAGGTTATGATTGTGGTGAGATTGAATATTATGAGAACAATTATCTTGAGAAGTTTGTCGAAAACAATCAAGGTCAGAATCAACCATAGCAAGAGGTAGAATAGAATGTCCATAGTAAGCAGGTGCATGAAAATAAGTTAAAGCAAAATTACATCCTTGGAAGTTTGAACAATGTGGATATGATTACAACTTAGGGAGCTAAGGAGGTCATTTTTTGTTTGATTGCAGTAAGCTCAGCCACTGCTATGGTGATGTTTGACCCTAGTGCATCATATTTATTTATCTCTAGTGTATACGTAAAAGATCATAAGATAACTATGCTTCCAATGAGGAAACCAGTGATAGTTAAGTCCCCAGGAGGAGAAATGAAGGCAAACCACATATGCCCAAGAGTTAGTCTTGACATAAAGGGGGTAAAATTTGAAGCAAACCTTATTGTATTAGAGTTAGTGGACATTGATGTTATTCTTGGAATGGGATGGATGTCTACATGTAAAGGAGTGATCAAGTATGCCCAGCGTTCGGTGCTTCTAACCACACCATCAGGAGAAAGAATTGAGTATGAGGGTATTCAACCTTCACCTGAGGAATATGACAATGGGAATGATCTATTAGAAGGTGTGAACACTGAGGATAGTAAAGTGGAATGTGAGTTTCTAGATGATGGTGTAGAGGAATAAACACCCTTGGAGGAGCTCTATCCGACATATGATTATACTTATGATGATTATCTAGTTAGGATCTTAGAAAGAGCCTAGGGAACTCTTATGGGAAGAGTGCTTAAAGTGTGTAAAGTTCAATGGAGTAACCAATCAGAGGATGATGCAACTTGGGAAAATAAGGATCAAATGAAGATAGATTTTCCTCATCTCTTTGAGGTGTAACACAATCATGTTAGAAGTCACCCAGGGTGTCATATGAAGTTTAGTTATGCCCTTGAGTTTAAAGTTTTTGTATTCAAGACAGTTGTATCCCTCAACTTAAGGGGGTAGTCCGTGTAGACAAAACTTTTTGTTCTTGAGCTTTGGAGATGAGACATGTGTAACTTGTTATGCTAGTTTACAATGCAAGTTGAGATGTTGGAATGTTTATCTGAGTTCTATTCCTAGTTCTGTCTCCCTTCCTCATCCCTAGCCTTTTTCGAATCTCGAGGATGAGATTCATCATAAGGGGGTAGAATTATAACACCCTAAAATTTGCTCCTTTGAAAATATAGCTAGGATGATTTAATTATGAATATTTGGTGCTCATGAAAACATAGAAAATAATATATTTTCATTAAATTAAAATTTATGATAAGGTAGTAACATGTGTGAGCATACATGCTGTTGCATTTTATTTATTGTGATGTGTGGTTTTGATCAAAATTCAAAACAAATTCAAATGCTTTTGAAATGAGTTTGAAAAGTGCTTTGAAATAAAAGAAAACAAAATAAAAAGAAGAAAAACCTCCTCTCTCTCTCTCATTTTGGCCCGAAGGCCCATGCTTCCTCTGGCCTGCTTCGCTCTGCTCCCCTTCCTAGCCTCGGCCCGCTGGCGGCCTAGTCCCGTGCACCTCCTTTCTTCCTCCCCGCATGCGGCCCGCTCCACGCCCTTCCTCCCTTCCTCCTTCTCCCGCACGTGGCTTGCTCCACACCGGCCTACTTCGTGTTGCTCTGCGTGCGTGCCCACAGCCCACCAATGCGGCCTGCTTAGCACGCTACTCAGCCTACCCTGCGTCACGCCCACATGTAGCTCTCTCCCTTTCTCTGGCAACTAGGTCCCGCTCGTCAACGCTTGTCTTCACCTTCCTTCCTTTGCCACCCGGAGATGGCGTTGCCATGCTCGGCAAGTCACCGCCGTCGCGCATGCACGGAAGGCGACAAAATCTGCCCAAGCCTCCCTTCTACCGCAGTGCCTGCCCGCCTAAAAAACCTGAGCCGAACCCCCTCCCTCTCTCCTTTTCCCCCTTCGCGCTTGAGCTCACTCACCGCCGCCCTTCAATCCACCATTTCTGAGCCTAAACGCCATCGCCGACACCTCTCGGAGATCCACTGTCACTCACCGGAGCCGTAGGTACCATCAATTCATCGTTTTAGTCAATCGTCGCTTGGATTTCCCTAACCCATGCCTTCTTTCTCTCTCTCCAGTCACCGCCGTCGTCGACCTGTGCCTTTGGAGCCCTCTCGGACACCACGACCACCGCCATTGGACTCGCGGTGAGCTTCTTCACCTCCACATGCCTCCATTTTGTTGAACGACGCCCTAGAATGCCATATCAGCAAGCTCCCGTCACACCGACAAGGGCACCGCCGTGGGGACCATCGCGCCGACGTGCTCCCTGTCACCGTTTTGGTACCCTAGTGAGTTCGTGAGTGCCAGTAGATCATTTTTGTGTGTTCGATTTTGAGTGGGATGGCTGAAATCACCATCTTGGCATCTGCTGCCGTGCTTACCTCACCGCCGGCCATGGCGGGCTCACTGGAGGCGCTATGCAGCCGTCAGAGGATCACCCACACACACCTACGCCGTTGGATCATGGATGGATGGCCGGGATTAGATCGCACCGTTTCGGTGTGTAACCGGTCCACCATGGGCTGAGGACTTAGTCCACGACGCCACATCAGCACACGCCCATGCACACGTGGTGCACTGCTCCAATCACATGTGGCCACGTGGCTACCCAGTCAGCAGCCGTAGTCAGCCCTAGGTCAGCCATGCACATTTTGCAAATTAGACCCTAGGTTCTCAGTAAATCAACCCGCGCTCTATGCCAGCTCAAAGTAATTTCTTTTTGGTCCTATTTTCTTCTATTTTAGCCCCTGTAGTTTTAGGTATTAGTACCCGCAGTCCACTTAGCATTTAAAACTCAGAATTAATTAGTTTAAATTCAAATTTAATTACAGAAATGCCATCAAACTTGTTTAGGCCATAACTTTATCATCTTAACTCTGATTTGACCCGTTCGAATTGCGTTAGGACTGTATTTATGTTTTCTATGTGTTTATACTACTATTAGGCATGTTTTCAATATTTAAAATTCATGGGTAGATTTAATCTATTATTTAACTAAAGGAAAACTTGTTTAAATCATGACTTATTCATTTTAACTCAGAAATAGTCCGTTCAAGTTGCATTGGATTCATAACGACATGACCTACGTATTAGTATCAATGTTTTCAATGCCAAAATCTCTAGAATTTCATGGTTTAAATCTCAACTTGAATAATAATTATGTCACCAAATTTATAAATAAAATGTAATAAATTCCACTTTGATTTTTAAAACCAAATATAAGTTTGACTTAATTCAACTTAAGTATTTTCTCTGAAATATCATATACATGCTTTTATATAATAAAATAAATAAAGTTTATGGTTTTCCATTTTATAAACAAAATCTTTTGATACATGTATCTTTTCAACCGTAGCTCCGATTAGCGTGCTTCCCGCGTCTATGTGTTCGTTGCAATACGTAGATCTATTTCAAATCCTTTTTCCACTAGTTGGTGTATTGTTCTAATATGGCTATGTATGTATGTTATGCATGTCTATTTGGATGCTTGTGTGGTGTTCTATGATCAAGTTCAGTTAGTGAGCTATACGTGGTGAGTCCAAAAGCAGTTCTTGGGAGATTTGGACCACAAGAAGATCTAATCTAAGTTTAAGGTAAGTATAGCATGGGACCATCTTTGATACCTATTCACCTTTAATCATTTAATTCATATTGCATGTGTCTACCTTGGCTACCACTAAGAATTTCCTAGTAATTTATACTTATACCTTGATACCTTTGGGTTATTGCATTGGATAGTTTTTACTAGTGCTCAACCAAAACCATGATCTTGTAACTTAACTAATGGTATATGCAATAAACATTAAAACATGACTTTTTAGCAACATGAAAACAGGGGCCTGGAGTGTTTAGCTACTTTCTAAATGCTCTAGATTCCTCTCCCTAAGGACTTATCTGTAAGTGATCATCTAGGACTTACAATACAGCTGTGAGGGCTATATGGCTCTGGCTTTAGTTCAGTATGAGGATCTTTTCTAGCTTGTTAGTGGTTACCTTTATGGTGCAAGAGGGGCTTCGACAGGTATGATCTTGGCCTGCTAAGAGGCTGCACTTTTGTTTGTCACTCCTTGGAGGGGGTTCATGCTTATTGATGGGGAAACCTTAGTGGCCCTAACGTGTTAGATGAACCTTTGAAGGGCTTCATAGTGAACCATGCCGACCTTCCTTGGTAGTGGGTCAAGAGGCCGATCACCTTGGGTGAAAGGGTAAATCAAGACTCATAGTGAAAGTGTACAACCTCTACAGAGTGTAAACTAGTATAACAGCCATGCTCATGGAAACGAGCGTCCTTAGAACCCTTATGGAACAGAGATGATCACTAACGATTAATTGTTTATGCTATTCATTATTCATGTTTACCTGATAATGTGTTTATATGAGCTTGTGATAAACTTGTTGGCACCCAATTACTAAAATCATGACTCATTAAAATCTAGTTGCAGTTAAACCAGTGTCAGTCTTTTAAGCCTCATAAACCCCATGTTATATTTGTTGAGTACGACATGTACTTACGCTTGCTTTACTTTTAAAATCTTTGGAAAAATCCCAGATGGGTACCATATTGCTAGAGTTTGGAGGAATTAGGCTTGTGGTCAACCAGTCAGTTGTCCCTGTGGATTTGGAGTCTTCGCCTGAAGATCAAAGTTGTCTTTCCGCTATCTATACTCTGAGGTTATATTCTTTATACTAATACATTATGTATTTAAGTGTTGTCTATTGATATTACCCTTATTTGTAGCTATATGTGAGGTTTGACTTCCTGGGCTCACATATGGTGTGTATCTGGTTTTGTCCTTAAAACCGGATGCTACATGGGTGTACAGTTGTGTCTAAAGCCGATGTGACATTATTTATTATCGGCTGAGTGTACAGTTGTGTCTAAAGTCGATGTGATCAAACACATGTTGTCAATGCCGATATTAAATCGGAGAATAGGAAAGTGGATTCTTGCATTATCAGAATTGGACTTGAGGTATGAGTCAGCTAAAGCATGCAAGAGCTTGATGGAAAGGAATGGTTTGTTTTCTATTTAAGTAGAAGACTTTTGGATCTAGAAACAAGATATTCTCCTATTGAAAAGTTATGCTTATGCTTATATTTCTCATGCACTAAATTGCAACATTATTTATTATCGACTGAGTGTATAGTTGTGTCTAAAGCTGATGTGATCAAACACATGTTGTCAATGCCGATATTAAATGGAAGAATGGGAAAGTGGATTCTTGCATTATCAGAATTTGACTTAAGGTATGAGTTAGCTAAAGTAGTCAAAGGGCAAGTAATGACCGATTTTATTACTCAACACCATAAACCAAACATCGACTATGTGGAACCTATGCCTTGGGCATTGTTCTTTGATGGATCATTGTGCAAGCAAGGTGGTGGCATTGGTATTATTATTATTTCACCTCAAGGGGCAAGTTTTGAGTTTGCCTTTCAAACCAAACCAATGACCACCAATAATCAAGCAGAATATGAAACTATTCTTAAGGGCTTCAACTTCTTCAGGAAGTAAAGGCCGAGACAATTGAAATATTTGGAAGATTCACAGCTAGTTATTAATTAGTTGATCAGCCTGTATGAATGTAAAGATGATATTCTGAAGGGATACCATGATGAATGTTGAAAGTTACTTGAGGAGTTTCCCCTTACTTCTCTTCAGCATATTCCAAGTGCACAGAATCAAGAGGCCAATCGGTTAGCTCAGAATGTGTCAGGCTATCGAGTCTTCCAAGAAGTCTTAAGTAGTGAGACCTTGGCTAATGATTAGAGAGTTGAAATAGCTAATTACCTCAAGAATTCATCACATAAGGTTATTAGAAAATTGAGATATAAATCGACTAAGTATGTTTTATTAGATGATTAGTTGTATTACAAAACAATCGATGGAGTTTTGCTTAAATGTTTAAGTCAAGAAGAAACAAGAGTATTGATGGGAGAAGTATATGACGGAATATGTGGAGCTCATCAATCGGCTTATAAAATGAAATGGGTTATTCGTAGGTCTGGATATTTTGGGCCAACAATATTAGAAGATTGTTTTGAATATTACAAGGGATGTCAGGATTGTCAGCATTTTGGTAATATTCAGAAATCATCTGCATCGGCTATGAACCCAATAATTAAGCCATGGCCGTTTCGAGGCTGGAGAATTGATTTAATTGGCCAGATTTTTTCACCTTCAAGTAGAGGGCACAAGTTTATATTGGTAGCAATAGATTATTTTACCAAGTGGGTTGAGGCGATTCCTTTGAAAATAGTAACTTCAAAGAATACGGTTGATTTTGTCAGGGAGCATATTGTTTATCGTTTTGGGATTCCTCAAACCATTACTACTGATCAAGGGACAATGTTCACATCAGAAGAATTCAAAGATTTTGCTGCCAGTATGGGAATTAAATTACTAAATTTTTCTCCTTATTATGCTCAAGCTAATGGCTAGGCAGAGGCTTCTAATCAAATTTTGATTAAGTTAATTAAGAAAAAAGTTGAAGAGCAACCAAGGAAGTGGTACCTGACACTTAATGAAGCATTGTGGGCATATAGGATGGCTTGCCATGGATCGATTAAGTCATCACCTTATGAGTTAGTATATGGGCATAATGTAGTTCTTCCTTGGGAGATTCAGATTGGATCAAGACGTGTTACATTGCAAAATAATTTGATAGCCGAAGTCTATAAAAACCTTATGATGGATGATTTGGTGGACTTAAGTTATCATCGGCTGCGCGCTCTTGAAAATATTGAGGCCAATAAATTAAGGGTTGCAAGGCATTATAATAAAAAGGTCAAGAACAAATAGTTTTGTGAAGGAGAGTTAGTTTGGAAAGTAAGATTGCCGATTGGGTCTAGAGACAGCAGGTTTGGCAAATGGTTGCCTAATTGGGAATGTCCTTACCAGATTAAACATTGTGCTCCTGGCAATGCTTATATTTTGGAAATGCTAGAAGGGGAAGAGGAGTTTGATAGAGCAATCAATGGAAAATTTCTAAAGAAGTATTATCCTAGCGTTTGGATTAATACTTGATAGCAGATTTGTTTAGTCATCAGCTCTAATAGCTGGTACTAGGAGGGTATAGTCTTTAGTTCAAAAAAAGAATTAAACCAAAGGGGTAAAAGCCGATACGATATGTATCACCGATAGAGCAAAAACACCCGCACAAGGACAATCATGATTCATATTATAGCAGTTTCAAAGATGAATTCATAAGGAAAATGCAAAAACTTTATTCATTCATCATTTGCTCCTAGTACAGGCTAATCGAACACCTTGTTCACAACATCTTGGGCTGGTGTGATATCCACAATGGCCACCGTGGCGTCGTCGAAGTCCTCAATCAGCTCCTTGTGCATGTTGGGATCATCGGCCATTGGGAAGCCTGGCTCCATGGTGTAGAGGTCATGCCCGGTCTAGACTTACGCCATGGCCAAAGCCACCGCTGCGCCGTGATGAACGCCATGGAGGGCAATCTCCTAGGCACGCGCTGGGATGTCATGCAGACGGTTGATAAGCAAAGGGTCCAGGGTGTTGACGGCCACCATAGCTGCATACACTGATAGTTGGAGGTTTTCTAGCTATACCATCAGGGCTAGCAATCAAAGGGGCAAGAAGATTGTCCAGAAAGGGGCAGTGAAGATAAGAATGAGGGTTTTCTTAGAACTAGGCTTACTTTCCACCATGGCGTCGGACTTGGCCAACCTCGTCCGAGCGGCGTTGGTTTCCTCCTCTACGGCGAGGAGGGTGGCCTAGGAGGCCTCAAGACAGATCTCAAGTGGACCATTTTCCTGAGTTACCTCGTAATAATGATCCTTGGCAGCCCTCCACTCCTAGAGGAATCACCAGGCATCGTCGCCAGTGTACGAATTAGAGGAGTCTGACGACGAGCCCAGTGTGGGGACAGCGGCAGGTGCAGCATTGGAGGGCCCATCGACCCTAGGAGGAAGAGGGTTTTTGCAATAAGGGTTGTTTTTAGATTTAGTTAAGTCAGAGTAAAGTCAGAATCATGAATCGACTAATTTAAATTGACTATTCTAGCCAAACCAAGAAGTACAGTAGACCAACAGGAAGAGTACAGTTGTCATCAGGTTTACATAGAATATATACTATAGATGCTAGAACATAAATTATAAGTTAAGAGCATCATGAATTGCTCTTAGTGCTTTCAGCCAAATATCATCAACTTCTATAATTTGTTGTTTGTCTTCTTTGGCTAATCCGAGAATGCTCTCAAGACTGTTGTGAATAGCTTTGCCTTCTTTAACCTTGGTCAGCATCTCTTGTTTCTTCTATTTGATGGCCTTAGGGATCTGAGTCAAGTTAGACTCATGATAGTTAATGGTGGCTTTCACACTTTCTAGTTCCTGTTTGAGCTCAGTACCTTGGTCGGTTCTAGTTCAATTTTGGAAGAAGAATTCTTCAGATTGTCGATCAATTATGCTAATTCTTTGGCTTCCTGCTTGTTAGAGTTCATCTTAGCCATCAAAGCTTCACAGTCAGTCAGGTTTCTTTGAGCATTTTTTACCTTAGGAGCTTGATCTTCGATGTTGGATAGAGGTATCAAGGGTCCAGCAAGATTTGGGGGCAGATCATCCTTAATGGCTAAGAAGATTCTTCTCATTGGATCTGCATCCTAGACCAAATCGGCTATGTTCCTCTCAAGCATTGGCAGCATGTCTTTTAGTCGATTTTTGGTCCCATCTGATAAGATTTCTTGATAAGAAATGGCTGGTGAGCTTATCTCGCTTTCATCTATATATTCCTCAAAGTTGAAAGAATAGCTCAAAGCTGGTGAGTTAAGTGCCTATATATGGACAAAAGGAGTCTTATTAGAAATATCAAATGAGTTGACAATGAGATGGATGGTGAGAGGGAGATAGTACCTTTTCTGGTAGAGATCCTGGCTGAGGAGAAGGAACAGCTGAACATCCTTTTCAACATCTAGTTGAATCGGCTCTGGATTTTCATTGCTACTGTGTGTAGGCGTCGAGAAGCTTTTCAGTTTATGATTGCTATAGAAGGATAAAATAAGCATATGAATTTCTTACCATTGATTGTTTGCCAAGCTAGAGAATCGACAGTTTGAGTATTAGTGTCAACAAGGTTCTCTTCAACTAGTGAGTTGTCAGATCTTTGCTCTTATGGAGACGTTTTCCTAGGTGTGTCTGATAAAAGAAAAGGATTAGAGAAGAGTGTGGACTACATAAGATTGAAGACTTGAGGAGATACCTTGGTAGTATCAGGTGGTGAAGTAGAGAGGTTCTCATCTTCTGTCATTTGGGATCTATTAGGGACATCAGTTGCTTCAATTGTAATTGGCTCCTTAGGAGGATTAGCCGATAAGAGATTGGTAGATGCTGATTTAAGTGTCTGGGACAATAGTTTAGCACCCAAAGCAGATTGAGATGCAATAGTCGATGACTGCATGAAAGGAATTGAATTAGAAGCTGAATATCATCTTAAGAGGGAAGATAAGTTAAGTTACCTGAGCAATTGATGATTTTGTTCTGCAAAGTGTCTTCCCAGTGGTGGTTTTGTGAGTTACACCTTGGGTTGCCTTGCGTTTTGAAGACTGATATGTGAGTATTGTTACGGTAGTTGGGGTTTTCATTAACTTTTTCAGAGTGGGTGCAATTGACCCCATTGTTGAAGCTGGACATGGTGGATAATATTCTATGGGATGCCCTTTACTATCCACACTTGGGGGATCAAATTTGGTATCCTACAAAAAAAATTTATTAGATGAACTAGCACGAGAACTTGATAATCCTTCTAAAAGGAAAGTGGTGAGTTACCTCACTATCAGAAGCAAAGTCATCGTCCAGAGCTAAACGGTTAGGATGAATTGAGTTGAAGAAGAGGTGAGAGTGCCATTCTTGCCACCAGAAGTCAAACAAGTTTGAAGAGAAGGTGGCTATTGTCCATTCATGTAGACAAAGAGAAGAAAGAATTGACCCCAATTGAAAGACTCTAGAAGCTTTCATTATTTCACTGATGCCTTCTCTTGGCTTTAGAGTATTCCTAAAGAATAGCCGAGGGGGTAGTTGACCAAGGCTGAATTGACGGGCCACAAAAGAGGGGTTATAGAATTCATAAATTGGAAGATTATCTAGGAGACAAGCACCAGTAGCCATTTTGCCACGACTATGGCGAAATTCAGTAGGCAGCATGCAGGGTTTGATGATGCAACTAAAAATTGCAGCAGTTGTTTCATCTGAATAGCCTGATTCAAACTAGAATTTAACTGGCAGAACTAGTTTATTATGTTCATCTTCATCATAAGGCAGCTAGGCCAAGATGTTTGCATCAAACCCTCTGTAAATTTTCTTGAAAAGTGGCCTACATCAACAGCAATTGTTATGGCTGATGCAGCTTCACCATAATTCATACACTGTCGAGTTCTTCCTTCTTTTTCTTTATAATCTTCAGCAAAGTTGGAAGAAGGGAAGCTCAGATTCCTGAGATTGGGTCTTACAATCTTATGCATGTACAGATTGAGCCATAATTGTATCAACTACTAAGGGCCACTGATGGTGTGCACTGGTTCATTTTTTAGCAATTGGGCAGCTACTTGGTGCATCAGATGATTATCAGATCCTAGCAGATATTTTCCAAGTTAGGGATTTCATTACCAGTTGCTAAACGCTCTGCCAAGTATTTATGATTATAGGTTGGACCACAGGATGACCCATAAGAGATGAATTCTTCTAGCCACATATTCAAGAAAGTTACATGCTCTCTATCATCAACAGTCGATCCATCCCCAATATGATTCAAAATGTAACTTGTCCATCCTATGCAGTCCGATATTTTGGCTAAGTTCTTAGATCCAGCACTTAAGAAATCATAAGGTTGCATTGATCCTGTTATTCTAAGTCCGGTTAACATGTGGACGTCGGCCAAAGTAATGGTCATTGGACCATGACAAAAAATGAAAGCATTCAAAGTGTTGGACCAAAAATAAGATGCAAAGATCAGAAGTGAGTCATTTCTCTCCATTCCAGACAGTGAGAGTGTCAAGCATTGGTTTAAATCAGAAATTTCCCAATCTCCAGCTTTCTTTTCTGATACCCTACGAAACCAATCTCTCCATCCTTTAGGTATTTGGGGCTAGTTTCTAAAAAGAGTTTTGGTGTTCTAGGAAGATAAATCTATTACATATTGTTTGAAGGGGATTCAATTGGTTTCTTGGTTGATAAAATCAGATGGATCAGGGTCGCCCATAGGTCCAAGATAATAGGTATTAGGAACAACAGCTAATGGAATCAAAATTTCATTCCTCATTTCCTAGAAACCAGTTGAGATGAATTTAAAAAGAAAGAAAATACAGAATAGCGACTAATACTTAAAGGACAAAAATTTGAAGGCATACCTTAGGAATGTGATTACTGGTCGCCATTGCAGTCGAAATGGATCTGAATCTGAGGAAGGTTGTACAAAGGTGGCTTGAATAGTAGTTTGGTAGAGCAGAAGATCAGCTAGGGTTAAGGCTTTGGTGGTGGCGGTTTTGACTGTTGAAGCTTGCTCAAGAGAAAAGGGAAAAGTAAGCAGGCCGAGCAAGTTAGAAATGATATTATTGAGGCATTATATAGAATTCGGCCTAAGAAATCAGGAGTCATGTGTATATTTCGTAATGAGCAGTTGCAACATGGTGAGCAGATAAATAGAAATATTGGAATAAATATCTTTATCCCAAAATTGGGGGGCATTTGTTTGCACCAAAATTTGGAAGAAGAACACGAGAATTCAAAGCTTCTAGGATTGTGTCATCAAGGAATCAATTAGATGTGAATCGGTATCAACTGATTTAGATGCGATGTCAGAATCGACCATTTTATAGATGACGTCAGCAGACAGCGTCAATAGGCTATGCTTGAATGGCGCCTAGAAGATGTGTCGGACTCTACAAATAAAGAAAATTAGGGTCCAAGTTATTATTAAGTTAGGAAGATTTCTTTTATTCTAAGAATTATAATGAGTCATATTTGAGTAGGATTCAAGTTTAGATTCTAGGTATAAATATTAGACCCTGGTTGTTGTAAAAAACGAACACTCAATCAATACAATATTTCCCGCTTTCACCATCGCATTAGGAGTAGGAGTACTGTAGATCTCGGTGAGTTCTTCGGCAAATAGGGCTGCATCAACTGATCGACCTCCAGCTTGCTTGTGAGTACCGTCATGACTTGTATCATGCTTGTAAAGCTGCATTAGCTGATTGATCTTTTATGAGCCATAATATAAGTTAGTTATTGATCTGTATCGTAGTTTGTAAGGCTGCATCAGTTGATTGATCTCTTACGAATCATAATATAGATTAAAGTTATCGATCTTATGCTAAATAACTTGTTGTTTAATATAATATTATAAGTTATCGAATCTGCTAAGAATAGTAAGATTTTCCATACTATTTTTTGGTTGATTCACCAGTTATCGATCTTGTTATAATTAATGTTTTATTAATTATAACAAAATCACCTGATTGAGATAGAGATAGATCGACATCATATCATCTTAATTGGTTGTCCTTTGATCTGGTCACGCTTTAAATCTTATAATTGATGGCTTAATTCCACTAGATCGGTTGTTTTATCTATATTCCAATCAAACATAGTATGCATTCAAAGACATGCTTCAATCTTGAATAAACTCACTAGTTAATGAGATCTAATCTAATGACACTACCATAGTTGCATCGATCCGGTCGAACCTCACTGGTAAGACATTAGATTAGAAATTATTGATTAGTGGTCTTGTTCATGATCAAGATATGTACTCTGCTTGTATACTATGACTGCATCGGTTATTTTAGCCGATTTGCCTATACTCTCACGCGTATAGCATGTTTTCATGAATCTATCAACATATAGATGGTTTTATAGATTTTTTTGCTTTAGTTTATTATCATTATCATAGCTGCATCGATCCGATCAAACCTCACTGTTGGTGATTGTTAGTAGATTTATTTATATTAGACAGTCGATTTGTTCGCATGTTATACTCTTTTCATCAAACTTAACGGCTCGACGCTTTTATATCGATCATGTTCCATTTAGCCAATGATGCTTTCTGATGTTCCATGAGCATCGGTTATTTTGATTCATATCATTATCATTTAATATTAGCCGATAATCCTTGATTTAAAGATCTTCATTTCATGGATACGCCGGATATCGACTATTTAGTCGATAGCCTTATTGAATCAGCTATCTAGCCGTACATTTGGAACTGTCTGGTGCAACACCAACATGTTCCACTTTAAATTACTGATAAGATTCTCTCATTGTCAATTACAGGTCAAATTGACTGGCATGTCATTGGGTTTTCAGAATCGGCTGGTTCTGTGTTAAAGCTAAGCAAATATCTTGTCTCGTTCCACTCAGATCATCTGGTTTGCTGTGTGTTGATCACATTGCCATATTTTTGTGTCAACACTTCCTTCATTGGTTTGTTTCTACAAGTCTCTTCATCCGTCTTCGCTCCCTGTCCCTCTGTTTTTGTGGAGATCGAAACTCGTTGGTCGTTACATGTGCATAAAAACATTTGTTTATGTCTATGGATAAAACTATGAATCGGAGTTTTCCAAAGAAAAGATTCTCTTTTGTCCCTCTATGATACTTTCATAATATTTCAGCTACCACATACATCCATTTTTCAACTGATAACAAAATTCATACCAATATCAAAGTAAATAAATATGGTTATTAAATTAGGTTGGGTATCCCTTGGGCTAAATGAGGAAGAAACACCAAAGTCCTATTCTAAGCAGTGAAACTTGATGGAACACCATCTCGCAGGCACCTTTGAGTGTCAATGTAACCCGACTACTATTTTCAAGTATCATGTTGGA
The DNA here is from genome assembly GCF_019320115.1 of Miscanthus floridulus. Lineage (NCBI taxonomy): Eukaryota > Viridiplantae > Streptophyta > Magnoliopsida > Poales > Poaceae > Miscanthus > Miscanthus floridulus. Next base: position 89,922,011 of record NC_089580.1, on the reverse strand, counting down.
ATCCATTAGTCACGCATCCAAAGGTCCTTGTTCTCCCTAACACTTTATATTTGGTAGGTGTGTGCCCAAGATAGGGTTTGGGTTTTGCTTAGATCAACCAGGCATCACGCAATTTTGTCGTTCATTGGTTTGTAAAACATCAGCCTAGGAGTTCAATCTATATTAGAAATACATGAGATTGTGTTCTTGCTTGTGTTCTTCAATTTGTATGTAGGATTAGCCTCCGTAGTCAGGTCGACTGGGCATTGCACATTTGATAACCATAAAAGAAGTGATGTTGCGACTGTAGGATTCGAGTCTTTGTGGATCGGAAGCAGATCATGTGTGTCTAATCACCACCAAATCGGGAGTTATTTCACCTAACGGAAGATTTGGCACCCCATTTATCATCAAGTGGTATCAGAGATTCAGACGTTACCATTAGGTTCACTCTTACCCTTAGTTTGGTTGCTTTTGCCTTCGTCCCAAAGTCCATGGCCATAATTGTTTGACTGTTTCCCAAAATCGGCCACGTCAATTTAGATAACTTTATCAAATTGCATATATAATTAACTGCCAATGTGTTCCCCTCATCGAGATGATCGAAATTCATATATAGAACGCCTAATTTGGAGTCTAGATATAAGAATTATTGTTTTAAAAAAATCCACACCCGCATAAACTAGTTAGGGGTTTGTTTGCTTCAGCTGTGAGCTGTGAAAAACTTTTGTGAACTGTGAGGTATCGAAAAGCTTCTATAAGTTATGTGTTGTGAAAAGTTTGTAAGTCGTTTGGTTTAAACAACATGAAACCTACATTGAAATAGCTATAAAATGTCTCTTTATTTCCACCAATTTGGAAAATCAGAAAGCTAAATGCCAAAAGCAGAGTCCAAGGTGCTGCAAAAATTATATAATGTGAAAGCATCTACTTCTAGAAATAGCTTCTGATTCTACCCGTTTAGTTAGCTTTCTGCTTTTTTGGCAGCATAAGCACTTTCTAGAAGTTATACCATACACAACCTAGCTAGGAGTTGTATTTTGGCATATAATTTGTAAGAGTTTTGATATCCAATGGCATGGGTCTATCCACAATATAAATAAATATAAAGGGGGACACAATCGATTGAGGATATTCAATTGAACCCAATCTAATATCCTTTTACCTATATTTTCTTTCCAAACCCTAATTATTTTTATTCCTTCATCTTGAGGCGTTCTAGCTTGTTAGGCAAAACTGAAGGGATCCCGCTTAGGCAGTGTTCATTGGTTTATGGTGATTCTAACAAAACCAGCCTAACTAGTTTCTGAAATCGATCTAAATCCTGAGCCACTACGTCAAACTCCTTTGCGTGTTGCACGTGGCATGCTCAGATAAGATATTTAGTGCATCTAAGTGCCAACAGAGGCCCCGTTCGCTTGTCTTAAAAATGGCTTGTTCGGCTTCTTTTTTTCAGTCGGAACAGTATTTTTCTCTCACAACAATTCAGCCAAAACAGTGTTTTTCGGTCAGTTTCAACCAAGTTTCGGACGAGCGAACAGAGCCAGAATGAGCTCGGGATCATCTAGTAGTGTAGAATTGCAAAAATGGAGTGTTATAAATACCGAATGATGTTAGGTTGGGAAAACAACAAATACCGACTGACCATCTGTCAAAAATCTTTACTGATTGATGGTCCATTGATATTCTAGTATTTTTACCGACCTGTATATCTAATACTACTATTTCTGAACTATGGTATAATGTTAAAGAAACCACGGAATGTGTTGAACCTAGATGGACCTGCGTTTGGATAGAGGATTGAGTGGAATGGGTTGGACCCAAAGCGAAATATTTCACCCACATGCGGGTCGTCAGCCCTGTCCGCCCAAAACGAGCGGCCTCAGCAGGAGGAAGAAGGAAACAGAGGCTGACAAATAAGCCCCATATGTCAATGACTCAAACCACCTCCCGAAATTCTCCCAACTAAAACGCAAAACTAGAATTGATCCAACCTTCCCAGCCAGACAAGAGATAGGTTCAACTTAACTTTCAAACCTGAGACAGGTTCAACCCAAGTCCCCGAACCAAACACACGCTATAAGGACTACAAACACATCTACAAAATTTCTACTGAATTTTGAGTTGTACAATAAGTTAAGGTGATGTTTGGTTGCCACTTCTAAATTTTAATCGTTGTCTCATCGAATGTTTGGACACATGTATGGAGTATTAAATATAAACTAATTACGAAACTAATTGCATAGTTTGCGACCAATTTGCGAGACAAATATTTTAAGCCTAATTAGTCCATGATATGACAATGTGGTGCTATAGTAAATATATGCTAATGATGAATTAATTAGGCTTAAAAAATTCATCTCGTCGAGTACTGACAGATTATATAATTTATTTTTTTATTAATATCCGAACATCCCATACAATATCCCCTTACACACCTCCTAAATTTTAGTCACAGAACCCAAACACCACCTCAGTCCTCCGAACCATAGAGAATGGCCGGTGAAGTAAAGCAAAGTTATCGTCACACGTAACTAGGATGGAAGCGTGGAGCGCATACATTGGACGGCACGCCTTTTGAGCCCAAATCACTTACCCCCACGCATTATCAATCAGACGCAGGGAGCACGATAAATGGAGTGCTACCTAGAGGGAAAAGAGCCGCTAGTGACCAATAGGGCACTTGTTTATTTATTTATTTTTGCCTAGGAAATTACAACATCCGGCACTAGCGTGCTCCGTCTCGGTGGTTATCCCGTTCATCTTCTGAGTCCAAGAGAGATTGTGACTACTGACTAGCGAGGTGCAAAATAATAAGTACTCTAATAAGGTCCATTGATCGGGACATATATAACTGTTTGGTCCATGAAACCAGCTAGCCAACTGCCTAGCTTCGATAATGTGGAATAGTCTCATGGTTTTGGCCTGATGACATTAACCTACTTCCTCTAGATGATTTAGCTTTTTTAATGCATAGTTTTTGCCTATGGCCATGTTCGGCTTACCCCATATTCGACTAGTTCGACTTCTTTTTTTAGTCGGAACAGTATTTTTCTCTCACAACAATTCAGCCGGAACAGTGTTTTTCAGCCAGTTTCAGTCAAATTTCATACCAGCGAACGGGGCCTATATTGTCATCCATCTATCACAACACATCCCACTAAGGGCACTATAGATAATTAATATAAGCAATAATCCATAGAGATCAAAACAGGTACCAAGCTTTATTCTACAATTCTTTCCACAATACGGATGGACTGGATCCCAATAGAGCCTCAAGTCCTTAGGAATCTATAGAGGCTTGTACCGTACACTTATGAATGCAGAATGCACAATAACAATGAGAGCAAAGGTGACAAAGCCCTTATCAACGTGGTCTCTCTCTCTCTCTTTGCCAAGTCCTTATATGGGCCAACATTCTTGTTGTTTTCATGCCTGCACCATCTTCTTCCTAGCGAACATGTAGCGGTGCACATCTTCTTCTTTTTTGAGAATTATACAGTACAACGTCGACGTCCACAATACGCACTCACACTCATCCCTATGAACATACGTACGTAAACCCTATCTTTATGAGCACCTCTGAAGGATTGAGCCGGCAGATCTCGAGATTCACAAAGTCACCACAAGCACCTCGCTGTCGATGGATACGTCGTTTACCACTGAACTAATAGCGCCGATAAATCCTAGAATAAATCTAGGATAATAAGAGCACCCGTGTCAAGTCGAGGACTTGAACTCGAGTGGGCAGGTTCTAACCCAACCAACTAATCCAGTTCGTGGCGCACATCTTCTTCACGGTGGTTGTTCGCGGGACTGCACTATATTATGATAGATACCGTTTAGTATGACATTCCTCGTGTGTTTATTGCTACGAGTAGACCACACAAGCACATGAATGTTGTCGCGAGTTGGCTACTGATTTTTAAGATTAAATTAAATCTAAAAATGCCTAAATATCTAACCATCAAACCGGCAATATAGCCTTGTAAGATGCATTCCAGTTGCAGAGGGTGAACATGCATGAACAGCACTGTATGTTGTTTCGTTTGAGAAAACGCGAAATAAAATTAAAGATGGGCGATTTATTTGCGTCTGGCGTGTGCACAAATGGAGCTGAACTGCTGAAAGCTATAGGCTTCTCTGGGCCCTGGAAGCCGGCGAGTGGTGCGGGCTTTCTCAATCGGCAGAATGGAAATGGGACGAGGTGAGGCCGTCGCCGTCCTGAACACGCAACACGCTGCCCAGTGCCCACCGGAAAGGTCGTCTTGGGCGGGGCCCGTCCTCCCGACTGTCACACCACAAAAAATTGTAGGCGCCGCACATAATTAAATCAATCATATGTGCTGCTCTGTGCGTAGTCGGATCTGGACCGATGCATCTCAACAACAGCAGCCACACTATTCGATCCAGAACCGATCATTATTCTCGCCAAACCACACAGGTTAACTTCCATCCGCTTTAATTTCCAGCCTGATAATGTTTTTGTTTCTCCTCTTTTTTTTTGTTTTTGTTTTCCATCAACAAGACTAGATACAGAGAGTAGAGAGAAAGCATCAATAGTTCTCCATCTTATTTAAGAACTAATTATATATACAGGCAGCAGTAACGTAACAAGATCAAGATGTGCCTTATAGGATAGCAGTATATTTGGGTGTGATTTAACAGAAGCATAAGACTATAGACATATACAATCAGGAGCAACAGCTGAAAAGAGTAGACTTAGAGTTGATATCAGGTTGTACTATGCTTTTGACAAAATAATGTCCCAAGGGTGAATTAACAAAGCGAACTGAGCTATCAAATCGACATGGAATCCTTTCACTTGACATTGTTAATCCGAATTTGAATCGGAGTTTGCTGCATGTTGGTGGCTTTAATAAATTTATTAAACATAACAAAATGTCAGTGTGAATCATTGTTTTAGGCATAGACTCTAGAGTAGAGGCGCCATAACATGCCCATTTCCTCCTTTCGGAGACACTAAAACTGACATTCTTTCTTAAATACTGTATTATGAAAGCCGACCTCTTTGCAAGCATCGGTTTAATTAAAGTGAGTGAGAATAAATTCTTGATACAATAAAAGATATTGTTTGAATAAAAAATGTGACTAACTAGATGGATATTCATTAATCATTATCATCACCATTACCATTCACCAAGTGCTCCTCTGGAGGAGTTAGAGCCACCTCTGCCTCCTTTTTTTCACAGAAAAATGGCTCCAAATGGCTCATTCTACTAAGCCCTAAACCCTATGTTTTGATTTATATGCGAGAGTGACAATTGAGCCTCCTGGGCCTCGGGCTTATTTAATTGGGTGGGCAGAGGTGAACCTCTTAAGAGGCCCACCTCTGTTAATGGATTTTTTAGGCGGTCTTTTATTTGGTGCCTCCTAAAATGATTTGTCCATCTCCGAAAATCGCTGCATATTTTAGGAGACATGTTGACTATGTCTCCGCCTCTATTAATCAAAAGGCATGTTTCTCAAAATGTTTTAGTAGTAGTGAGAACACGTAGCTAACTTTGTTTTGTAGGGTTAGTGCCAAAGGGTTAGTCACATTAAGCCCACTTTTTCTGCTTGAACCTCAATGGTTGGATTTGGCGTATGACACAAGGATATTTGTGAAGCCTAAGGACACGATATAGTTCCTAAGTGCATACCTGGTGTTAGGAACACATAGACTTAGTGCTAGCTATGGCCTTTGTTCTATCTTTGACCATACTAGTAAGGGGGATTAGTAACTTGACCAAAGTTGAAATCAAGAGTATTTTGATGCACACATAAGAATTACTCAAGAAAAATTGATGAATCTGGTCTAGAACACATAAAGAATATGTCTAGGATTTTCAAACAAGTTGAATTGGACGAGATCGGACTTCAAATGAAGCCACCATGGAGCAGTTGATCAAGGCCACCAAATCGATCATGAGTGACATTGTGTTTGTCACGCCTAGATTCCCGAACAAAACCAAGCACAGACTATATGCATGATGTCCATACAACACATATAGCAACACAAATAGAAAATATAAGAAACCATGTGTTATTACGTAACCGTACCCATACTATCCATACATTGAGATAAATTCTTTATCAAAGTAGCAAAAACATAAGTTCTAATCTTCTAATGAAGCCTCTAAAAGCCATAGGGGCGGTTGACTGGGGAAAACATACACCTTGGACTCCTGATACTCCTCAAAATTTGATCAACATTGTGGCACCCATCTGGGATTTTGCCAAAGTAATAAAGTAAAGCAAGCATAAGCAACCACTGCTTAACAAGCATAACATGAGGGGATCCAGGCTCAAAGGTTAGACACGACTGAACTGTGGTAACCAATTTTAGTTGATCATGTTTTAACCATTATAAGCCTATGTAGCTATGTTATGCTTAAGCTCCAAGTGTTAGTAAATAAAGATAGCAACAAGATTAATTCATAAGCCAAACCATCCATGGTAACTATCCAAAAGAATTCAAACCACTCCTGACCGAGAACACGACTGTTAGTATATCTGCAGAGTGTGTACATCTTTTGAGTTTAAACTTTTTTCAATTAAATTCATTTAGGATCCCGTATATATATTATAAATATTTGTTAAGGTGGATACAAAAGGTCTATATCAACCACTTGTCACAATTGAGGCACAATGGTAAGGAATAATATTTTTAATTTTAGTCAAAAAATATTTAATATTTTTTTTAAAAAAGAATACGTCCCAAACTAAATTTATAAGAACTAGCCTTTTTTGTCGTGAAGAACTTTATTTTTTATTTGAGTTTTCAGTTAAGCTATTTAGCCCCCAAAATGGTTTCAAAAAACCGGGGAAATCATCTAAATTCTACAAGAATGACCTATGACGCATGACCACGGGGAGTTGGCTGGTGGGACTCTTTCGGGTTTTTTTTTTTTTGTTATTCTTTTGGCAGATTTAATTTGTAAAATTCTGTAAAACAAATTGTAAAGGTGGCTGAGATTTGGTACGCATGTAGAAATCAATTTTCAGAGGCAGCTGGGTACTTGCCTCTAGAATTCCTTGATTTATAGGGATAGACAATTAAGTAGAGGTAGGTCATATAACCATCTCTACAGATCCTTAGTCACCTCTACAAATGCTTTTGATGTAGTAGTGGCTGTTGTCTTAGTTGTTCTCGGTGCCAAACCCACCTGTGGCGGATCGCAAGCCATGCCATAAGTGGTAGCAAGTGCACCAGCGGCTGGGCAGCAGGGTGACCATTGTGGGATCGGTGAATTTTCTTTTGTTTTTTTTATTGATTTACAGAGGCAAGCATGAACGCCTGCGCCCTGTAAATCTGATGCCCGCCTCTGTAATCTGAACAACACAAACGAAAGTTTTGGCTGCCTCTGTAAAGTGTGATTAGCAGAGAGCCTCATCTGGAGGCGGGGGTACTCCTGGCTCTGGAGATGAGTTTTGTCCGCCTCTGAAAAGGACATTTGTAATAGTGAGATGATTGAAAATAACAAATTTGGGCCTTTTTTAGGTTTACAAAGATACTACAGGATGGATTAAGTCCCTTACTTGTTTTGTTAATTTGGCAGGGTCAGTGATTTAGTAAGTGAATTTTATAAAGCTCTTGGAGATTCTCTCAAATAATACAAAACTGTTAGAAAGCTATCTTTTTTACCAAAAATCAAATTAGTGAGCTGTTTTAAGGAATTGTTGGAGCAGACACATGCATGCTACTAATTCTAAACCAAAGCATGCGGTCCACAGGGTTCTGTATAATAGTAGCGCTATGTAATGATGGCCCTGCCAAGTGCTGACTCAGCGGCACCTCACTCGTTGATAAACTACGGTGATGAGCCAGATTAAACTAACCTCAATCATGTCAGTAGTTACTAGTAGAATAATAAGGCAGCACCCGATGCCAGCTGCTATAAAAAAAAGCAGAATTATATTATAAAAAGCACAATTTGGCATGGAATGCAACGCAAGTGGGCGCGTACAGACGCGCGTGACGCGGCCGCCGATGGCCCTCACATGCATATGCACGCGCTCGCAGAGCTCGATCGTGGTGGGAGGCAGAGCGAATGGAGCCGTCCAAGATCTCGAAACAGTTAAGAGACGAGGGAAACGTCGTCTACGACGCGTACGTACGTTACGTTCTGCGAGTCCATCTCTGCGTAGGGTGCTGCAGTGCAGATAGGGCAGCGTCCAGTGTGCGTGGCCGCCCTGGCGAGCGCGCTTGGTCCGCACACGTGTGCGCGTGAGCGCGTCAGAAGCTCCTTGCCCCGCGGCGAAAGCTTCCGCCGCCGCCTCCACATCCAAATATTATTTCACCTCGAATGCCCAAAAAAGGAAACACGCACAAAGCATGTAGCGACACCCTTCTTTTACTGTCATGCACGAACCAAGAATTAATATGCCGCTGCTCTACACAATATCGTACTTATTAATGCAATGCTCTCCTCCCTAGAAACGATCTTTAATTTCTTTGCCTTTCTATATTGCTCCCTCCGTCCATTTATTCCTTCGTCTAAGCAATTTTTTTTCCCAAAAGTCTTCTTCGTATTAGTTTGGGACTACAGGTTTGGCTTCTCATACGTGCTATGCATTTGGTGCTCATTGGCTGCTCCTTTATGCATTTTTTGCTTCTTGGCTGCTCATTGGCTGCGACTCCTTGGTTGCTCCTTGCCTTAAATGCAAATCGGCGTTATTTACTGCTCCTTGGTCATTGCGCCGAAGGCTAATACGATGTAGACTTCTGGACGGATGGAGTACATTACATACCGCTATGTGATACATATTATATATATTGGGCCTTACTAGAGGCCGCGTGCGAGACGAATAAAAATCTGCTCGTACGCTTCTCCTCGTCCCCGGACTATTCCTCTTCTTCCCCCATAGCCCTGCTCCTGCCTTCTTCACTCTCCCCAACGCCTCCTCCCCCGCCGCCCCTCGCCGCTGGGCGCGCGAGTGCCCCCCATCCAGATCCGGCATGCCCCCGCCTTCACCACCTCCCACCGCGGCCACGGACGTGGAGCTCCGACAAGACCCTACCGCCGGCGGCGACCTCCTTCTTCCCATGCCCCTCCCCCACCGCCTCCCACATGCGCCATGGCGACCTACGGCGAACTCCGGTGAACTCCGACCTTGGAGCCCCCGCACCGACCTAGCCCATCCGCTGCTAGCTCCCCTAAACCGCCTGTTGGCCATCCCAACTGTCTAGCCAGCCTTCCTCAGCTCGGCCAGCCCCTTGTAAGCCCGCCTGAGTTGGGGAAGAGGGGGGGGGGGGGGGCTCGTCGGAACCCTAGGTGCTGCCAGAGCTGAAGAAGAGGGTGGGCGCAGGCGAGCGAATCGAACGTCGAGGAGAGCACTAGCGCGAAATTGACAGTGGATTCGAGTCCAAAATCATGCACATTTGTAAGTTAGTATTTCCGATATATATTTCCCTAGTTTCCCTAGAAATAACTGTAAGGGTCCGTTTGGATGTAGATATTGGAAGGCTGACATTGAATTGGGTACTAATGCCAAATCAGACTGGTATTGGAAATGAGCTACAATACCAAATCAGATGTTTGGATGTACATAAAATTGCCACTTGGAATCAAGGGACATGGCGAATACCAAATAAATGTTTGGATGTAATCTCGTCGAATTGAATTGAGTGTCTTCTTCCCCACCCGGTAACACCCCACTTCACCTGCTTGGCACCGGAGCTCTGGTCCACCACCACCATCACCAGCTTCCGCCCGTCGCTCAAACTCAGGTGCCGTAGGAAGTGCTCGCTTGACAACTCTAGTTTGGTTTTGGATAATTGATGAAACCCTAGGTACTAACCTTTGGCTCTAAGTGAATATGAGATAGGTTAGTACACACCAAGTGGTGGAACAAGATGAAGTCCATGGAGGTGATGATGGACATGTTATGATGGTGATCAAGCTCCAAACTTGGAAAAGAAGAAAGAGAAAACAAAATGGGCTCAAGGCAAAGGTATAATTGATAGGGCCATTTTGTTTGCCACTCAAGACACCTAGTGAGTGTTAGTGGGTTCAGGATAAATAGTTGTACTATCAAGAGGGGAGAATCTCGGTTAAAGCGGTTATCAAGTGCCACTAGATGAAGTGATTCATGCATATGTATTAGGACCTAGTGTGCTAAGAATTAACCCTTTGAAAGTACTTGAAAAATGCCAAGACACTTGCACATGGTGGTGTACACTTGGTGGTATTGGCACATTTGCAAAGGAGGTTGTTGGTATTTATTAACTTGACACTTGTTTTAGTAGTTACCTAATGTATGCCTACATCTCTTAACAATACTTACCTGGTTATCATCCCTAGTTATGATGCCAGAGATGCTTGTTGGTACTATCTAGTATTACTACTAGAATAGTTCTATATTATTTTATGTGACTAGAGAGAATATATAGATTTGAATGAAAAGGAATCTGCAAGCGCACAAATAATATATCATTGTAGCACTTCACCCGAGAGTATTCTAGGTATCGTTATTTATATTTTTACCATAGGGAAGGTCTAGCATGGACATATATTGATAACTTATACTATTGATGGAGAAGTAAACCATAACCAATGTTCTACTCATAACAGGGGTAAGTCATAGGATAAGATATATGTGATAAGTATTGATCAATGATAATGATAAATCACTCAGAGTACTCCTTTCTATGGCATTAGCATGGTCAGGTAGAATATTAGAGGAATAATTCCTAAGTCATTCTTAATTACAAGTCAAAGCATACATTGATTAGTGCAATTATACCTAATAGTCATTGCTAAGACCATCGTCATATCTACATATAAGGGATATTACTAAGGAAGATTAAGAACATCGCTTGTCTTCCTTCATAACCGCATCCTACGTGCACCTATATTCAGGGAGTGGACTACAAAGGACTCAACAGGAGTGTCACATCCACGATCTATCACATGACCTAGAATATAGGGTGTATCCACAGGTAAACAATGTATAAGCACCACGCTTACACAATGCCGACCACCCATCCATGGATCCTTAGAGTGAGCCCTATATGAACTTATGCATGAACATGATGATAATCCAACTATACTAAGCATATAATCAAAGTAAACGATGAACATTATAATGAAGAACATAAATAAGATGAATACTAATATTGTCATAACAATTGTAGCTAGCATATAAAAGTCATGGAGATGCAAAAGAGAGGGGGTACAAAGATTATACCTAACCACGCTCTTGACACGATCAGGAATCCAAGCAAAGCCTACTTGTCTCCCTCTAGACCTAGCCAAACTAGCTATGCCCTAGAATATGGTGGAGCTCTGAGGATGATTAGGGTTTCTGTCTTCTCAAATGACTTATGCCTCAAGGGGGTGATAGGGGCTGGTATATATAGGTCGGAGTGTCCATTGTGAGCCCTTGGATCAAACCGACTTAAAGAACGACTTAGATGCAACCTAGGAGGCGGTGAAGAACCGACATTGCGATGCGAAGGCTAATAGTGGGCCCTAGGGCTGGGTGGCTTATAGGTGGGGCTGGCTAGCCCCACCTGGTAGCATATGCCTCTCTACTTCGGTGCGGTGTCCTTTGGTGTCTTCTAGAACCTTCTGGTGCATGTTTTGCTACGGATAAGCGAGATTAATTCTGACATCTAGGTCCACCTTGACGGTTTCCTTGATAAACCCTGTACAAATAATAGATTCACCAAAACTCATAAAATTTATTAGTTTAGACCCCTAGACCTTTGTTGGTGATCATATTTATGCCCTTATACATATTTCTTTGATGGTTTATATTGGTTGTTAACTACCATTGACAAGGTCCCCAAGCTTAACCTTTGCTAGTCCCTTAGCAAAACTAAACTTAGTAAATGGATCAGGAGTTGCTACAATACTTTCACTCTTCAAAAGTACACATGCATTCAAACAAGAATTCTCCTCTGGATTAGAATAAACCAATCTGACTTTCAAACTTACCCATATCACCTTCAACCATGGGGCTTCTTAGCCTTCACTTTGGTCTTGAGCAATTGAAAGACAGAATGATCAAGTCATGCACTATGTCTCAAGTTCTTTGCTCAACTATTATTCTAGAGTTTTTGTAAGTTTTCAAAATAAAACTCAGAGCTTCTATTGTATGACACTCTCAAGTCTCTCAATATATGTGGTATTTGTGGATCCTCACAAAGGCAATAATGATGTTATGTGATGAGGACATGACACCCATGCATATGTCCATGTTTGGTGCATGGCATGGAGGGGTAGGAGGCCAGCAAGGGTGTCCAAGTCAAGAAGGAGGTCCGAGGCTAATTTGGTTCGAGTCCCCAAGGTGGAGGCCCAAAGCAACTCAAGTTCGAGTCTATCTTGGGTTCCAGGACCAGTCTGCCTTAAATTGGTCACCCAGGACGCATACAGACTCCATTTTCTATGATCCACATATAGTTGGAAAGCTAATTTGATAAAGAAGCCAATCCAAGTGGTTTTACATCAAAAGACCTTCGGAATCAACAGGAATCATCGAAACAAGTCAGCGTTCAGAATCTACCAGGGTGCTGCAACACCGTCTTTTGGTCCGTTGGACCGTGTATCGTGTTTGGGCCCATTAAGGGGCGCGTCCAGGGGGGTGACGCCCAAGACTCTATAAATAGCAGCCGTCGCTCTCCTTAGGGTTTGAGTTTTGTTTAGTTCTTAATTTCCTCATGAAACGGACGTCGTTTTGCTGCAACTGTCGCCGCCAAGGCCGCTTGCTGTGAACCAGGGCCCCAGTTCTTGATCTTGTTCGCCTATGGCGATTAGTCCTTTCGAATAAAGACTTGAACTCCTTGTTATCATAAGCCTCATATTTATTTGCAATTTCAGATTGCGTTTATCTCGTTCTTGCTTGTGTTCTCGATTCGCTTGCAGGAAAGCCTTCTCGGTGAGGTCAATCGCGTTCGCGTGGTTGATAACCAACGGAGCAGTGGTGTAACAGTTGTGGGGGTCCAAATCAGTCTTGGTTCGAAGCCTAGATCATGAACATCGAGTCTCCACCAATTGATGCTATCATACCTTTTAGAAGATCGGGCCTAGTTTACATCAAGTGGTATCAGAGACCTTGTTGCCCGTTAGGTATAACTTTGTTTTTCCCTTTAGATTGTTTCTGTTTTTGCATTACCTATAGTCCACAAAAAGCTAAAAAAAATATACATCATCACATATTCTCTAGTCCTATAGCCCCGTTGTGCCTTTGCAATTTTTTAAATTTCAGTTTGCTTTATTGAACTGTCGTCCCTCGCCGCGTCTTAGTGTTCGTTGTGTTCTAATCTTGTTCTTGGTCTAGTGTCAAGTCTTGTTTCCTAGTGTGGCTTGCATCGGATTGATCTCCAGTTTTTCTTTGGATCTAAAATAGTCACGGAGTGGGTTGTGTGATTGAGTTTGTTTTGTCTAGCAATTCCTTCTACGGCTTCCTCGGTTATGTATTTTTCTTCCACGGTGGAAATATCTAAAGTCTAATCTCTTATGTGCGGCACTTTTGTGAGATAAAAAAACATGAAACAAAGAAAAAGGCAAAGAGGTGCAAAAAACCAAAAGAAGGAAAAAAGCCGCACCTAAAAAAAGAGAGAAAAAAATAAAGAAGGAAAGAAAAAGAAAGTGAAAAAAAGTTCAGAAGTGCTTGCATCCTTTTGAGTCCTTGTGCTGAGTTGTATTGTATTGCTTGCTTGAACTAGGTTCAGGACGAGTTTAGGCCAGCGACATAGACTAGCTTGGGACTACTTTTTAATCTTGCAATTTCTGAATTAAATTATTGCTATTCCTTGCTACTATATTGTGCCTGTCCAAGCTCCACTTTCTTCTAAACAAGTACAGGTTCGCTTTGCAACTGTTACACTCAAGCTACAACGGTATCACAGTCACCGACCGATTGCACCGCCTGTTGCTTTGGTAAGAACACTTGTAAGACCGAGGTAAGACGCTTGAGAGTTGAGTGCCTTATTTTTCCTTGTCCACAACCTAAGTAGTTGGTAGGGATAATACTTTTGTGTTGTCTTTTGCTATCTTCTAACAATGACAGGTTGTTCGTATCCACCGACTTATGATGGTATAGGTGCTGATGAGTACATAGAGTGGGAAATTACCATAGATAACATATTTGCCAATCGCTTTATGTGTCCAAGGAGGAAGGTAAAAAATACAGCTAGTGTTTTGCGACATTCTGCTTTATCTTGGTGGGAGTCTTTAGATCCTTCTAATAAACCTCAAACTTGGAATGATATGAAACATCTTATGAGAGAAAATTTTGTTAATCCATCTCTTGTAATTAATTCAAATGATGAGGTGCATCAACTAGATCAATCTCTTGTTATTCCTCCTGCTATGCCTAACCTTTTGCAGGACAATGTACAAAACAGCGAGGATGACGTGAAAGAAAATGAGGAGCTCACAACCTCATATGCAAATTCAGAACCATCATTACACAATGCACCTATTACTCCTGCTGAAAATACAGGTAATGCCCATGGTGCTACACTCACGGAAGGTGAGAATTGTTTTAATGTACTAAATTTTTCCACAAACCATGCTATCATAGAGCAATTATTAGTGGAACCCTCTCTTGATTTATCTTTATCCCATGATAATTTGCTTGATGTTCCTTGTAATAAAGATAAATTGGTTGATGATGGTTTAGTTTTACATGTTTTGGAACCAACCACCTGTGCTGAAAATAAACATGTTATTCATATTGCTACTAAAACTGATGAACTCAAACTGTTGTCTTCTTTGCATACTTTGGGTTACATTAAATTTGATGTTTTGTGTAACCTAGATTGCTTGGAGGAGAGCCTATTTAAATATGCTAATTTGCCTTGGTTTTCTAAACATACATATCATATTATTGGCAAATATAACAACAAAGGACAATATATGATATATTGAGTATACATTCATAGTAATATGAATTCTCCTTTTGTTGTACAAGATTATGATCGTTTAGAGGGTAGCCATAATAATACAAACATTTTCTCATGTTCCTCAAAGAAACAAGTTCACTTCCAAGAAGGGGAGCATTGTTGGTTGTTACCTATGTCTGCTAGACCATCTATTCCTACATTGTTTTTGGTTAGTTCTAATCTTTTGCAGGATAGTGTTGACATACATTGTGTGCATTCGGATCAAGGAGTCTACATGCTTGCTGAAATTTTTATGCTAGATGACACGCTAGAAACTTGGAAACATGGTCACATTCTGTCGATGAAATATGGTCGGTAGTCTACCTAGGATTATGCCCAAGGTAGTAGATTGTCGGCAAACAGATGTGCAAGCCTCAAACAAGATGGTGACGCAAGATAGACATGAGGTTTTATCCAGGTTCGGCCGCCAAGAAGGCATAATACCTACGTCCTACGTCTGATTGTATTGCTGTATGTCAATGAGAGATGTTTTTTAGAGGGGTCCCTTGCCCGCCTTATATAGTCCGAGGGGCAGGGTTACAGATCTAGAAACTAATCCTAGCTAGTTACAATTGCCATATGTGGCCAGATAAGGATTCCTATTCTAACCGACCAGGATCTTGCTTGATCGCCAAATCTGCCTTGACTCCTTGCGCGGGACTCCGATCAGGTTGGCCAGGCCACGCGTCATCTTTTGGTGGACCAGACCCACTGATCCGGGCCGGCCCAAGCCTAGCCGTAAGGGTATAGGGGTTAATACCCCCACAGCTAGTCCCCGAGCACCATGTATTATGCTGCGACACGCCATTTTTACCTTCTCCGACAAGTAAGGCTTGAGTCCTTGACATCCCTGACCACCATTGTCGCTGGAGAAGTAGGTTGTCCGAAGAATGTATGGTGCTCTTAAGAAAAAAGAAAAAGATTTCCATCCTATGAAGTGTGCCCACTTGTATTTCTGAAAAGAAATGTAAGTGAATCTTGAAGCGTAGCATCCTTGATCATCAGAGGTGTAGTGGTCGAAAAGCAAACACATTCACCGCAAGGTGAAGTGTGCCCACTTAGTCCCTGAGCCTGGCAGTAGGTGATGTAGGCATGTGGTGCCAGGGTCTAAAAAGAATTCCTAGTTAAGTTGAGGACCCAATTGTCGTACAGGCAATACGAGATGCACCAGCAGGTGCATCGTACCGATGTAGTCCCCGGGCTTGCTGGAAGGCGAAGTATGAGCCTTGTAGCAAGGTCTAAATAAATGTCTCTCAACTGTATGTGAGTACAAATCACATGTAGCTGAGAAAAACGATCTCCAAGCAGTGGTCAGGACAGTCCCCGAGCACGATAGTAATCCTTACAATCAGTCAAAGCATAAGGGTCGATTAAATAAACACGTTCACCACAAGGTGAAGTGTGCCCACTTAGTCCCCGAGCCTGGTAGTAGGTGACATAGGCACGTGGTGCCAGGGTCTAAAAAAAGAATTTCTATTGAAGTTAAGAATCCAATCGTCGTGCAGGCGATACGAGATGCACCGGCAGGTGCATCGTACCGATGTAGTCCCCGAGCTTGCTGGAAGGCGAAGTATGAGCCTTGTAGCAAGGTCTAAATAAATGTCTCTCAACTGTATGTGAGTACAAATCATATGTAGCCGAGGAAAGCGATCTTCGAGTAGTGGTCGGGACAGTCCCCGAGCACATTAGTAGCCGGAGCAGTCCCCGGACACGACAGTGGTCAGAGCAGTCCCCGAGCACGGCAGTGGTCTAGCAGTTTCCGAGCACGGCAGTGGTCTGGGCAGTCCTCAATCTTGGAAGTGGTCGGGTCCATCCTTGAGCACAAGACATGCAGCGAAAAAATGAACACCGCTTGTATTATTATTTGGTGTATTTATTTATCTCCTTACTTTGTCAAGTCCAATCAGACACGTCTGGTCAAAAAAGCAGACGGGTATAACATGTCACTTTGTCTTCTTGCTCTTTCTGGCAAACAGTCGCTTGGCACCTATATGGAGGTGCGTTAGTGTGGGCCCTCTCACACTATCAACGAAGAGGCGCATACACTGGTAGGAAGGGGCGCGTTTATTGGCGTAGATCTCAAGGTTGTGAAAATAACTGTCTACGGCGTGTGCGCACGTCTCCCAAGAATCTCGGGCGGACAAAATGACAGAGCTCTTGGTTATTTATAATATAGAACTGGTAAGTTACTTTTTACTGATCTCCATTGTCATTCGCCGCCGCAACCTTCTTCTTCCTCTTGCCGAACCCTATTCCTCCGAAAATCATCACCAATCCCCCTCCACCGCATCCACCCCTTTAGCAAGGGCAGATTAATGGCGAAGAGAGACGCCTAGAAGAAAGGTGGAGTCATGGCGAAGGAGTGGTGGAAGTCAAGGAGCAATGAGCAGACCATCGAAGACCTTGTCACCATGGGAGTGCTCCACAACAAGGCACTCACGGGATGGCATGCGCCGGAAGGAGAAAGCTTCCCCGATCCACAACCAGGTGAGATTGTGGTTTTCGAGGATTTCTTCAAGCGGGGTTTTGGGGTTCTAGTGCACCCTTTCCTTCAGAGGCTCTGCTTGTATTACGAGATTAGGATTTGCAATCTGCATCCCAACTCGATTCTTCTTGTCTCCACCTTCATCCATCTTTGCGAAGCCTATGGTGGCTTCCAGCCCCATTTCGACCTCTTTCGCCATCTGTTCTGTCTGTGGAAGAAAGGGAGCGGCGGCTCGAAGATAGCCGGAGGCGTATACCTCAATCTGCGTGATGGTATGAAGGCCTAGTACTTGCACTGCCCCTGGAACACCTCACTGGATGAATGGTACAAGAAGTGGTTCTACATCCGCGAAGAGCCGAACACGATCACCCTGTGCGACGTGGGGTTGATTTTGGAGAAGAAGAACAGCTGGTCGGAGAAGCCCGAGCACTTGGAGCAGATCGTAGAATTGCTCGGGATGATCCTGTGGGGAAAGCTGGATGGTCCAAGCGTGGTTGGGAACTTCATCAGCCGAAGAATCCAGCCCTGCCAGAAGAGGGTACATCCTGGATATGAATACCAGGGGATCGCAGATCCAATGAGGACCAGGAAAGAGGCGCTTGACAAGATCGAAGTCAAGGCTAGGATTGGGGAGCTATTCAACTTAGCTGATCCCAATTATGTCAGGTTAAGCGACATCGAGCATGCCTTCAAGCTGGCCCGACCTCCCCCAAAGGTAAATGATACTTCCTTGTACCTATAGAGTTTATGTTGTAACAAAATTTGACTGTGTTGTTGCCTTTATGTTTCCTAGAGTAATTGTCATGACCGGGTAGCAGTGTTCGTGTCTCCACCCCCTGGTGTGGATTGGCCGCAAGTTGCTGGCTTAACCACCTAGACCAGTGCCAGGACCGAAGACGTCGACTGGGCGGTACTCGGGGTTGGGGAGGAGGCAACGGCCAGGGCTACTGGCAAGCAGCCAGCGGCCAACAAACATCGTCAGGCCATCTTCCCCCTTTCAGACGATGAAACAGAGGATGCAGACATCTTCTGACTCGTCCCTCGAAAGAGGAGGAGACAAATGGAGTCGATGGAGCAGGGTGGCTCCTCTATGCTAGCAGGGATCGCATCACCGACCACTGCAACACAGAGGACAAGCAGAGGAAGGGTCGAGCACCAAACCCCAGCGCTAGTACTGGTCGTGGAAAAAGACCCAGTGGAACTCGCCGAGCACGTGGAACAAGCGCGGTCGAAGAGACGCTCCTTTGCCATGTCATTCCGTGCTTCCAAGCTGTAAGTATTTGTAACCTTGATGTAAGCTTACAATTTGTATTGAATAATAATGTCCTCTGAACTTTTCTCTGATATATTAGGTTGGCGTCCACCGAAAATCCCGACCAACTAGCCGGGTGCGGTACGACTTCGCCAGCAATGGTGGAAAAAACTACCCAGCAGCCAGCTGTGGAGGAACCTGTGGAAGAAAATCCAATAGCACCTCAGCAGACGAGCGGCCAGGCGACAGTCCCCGAGCAACTGGTTGAGAAGAGAGCCGAGCCAAGTACAAGTGCTCTGAGCACTAACCCTGCTAAGGGGGACACTTTAGCACCAAGGGGACCAGACCAAGCTAAGGAGCAGCAGTCGGAGGTGGCACAGAGCATGCTTGCCGATGCTACGGCTCGTGGGAAAGCCATAGTGGTCGCAGAGACTACAGACTTCAGACCAGTGCCACCTCCTGAACAAGAGGCCAAAGAGGATGAAGTAGAAGAGATCCTGGGCCGTCCCCAAGACAAACGACAACATGTATTTGTGTCGCGCTGGCGGAACGACAAATGGGTTATGCATGAGGAAATCCTAGAGGTTGAAGAGACCCTAAAAGTTGAATGAGCGGCAAAGCGTCTGGTGACAGAAGTCTAGGTATGTTTGGCTTGACCACTTGATCCTACTATTTAGTCAAACTGTCTGACTTAGCTTGTTTATATACAGGACTTGATGAAGACCGCAAAGTACCGAAAGAGGTGCTTCGACCAGATTGAGGGAATCACGGCCAACAATAGAGAACTGGCGGTCGAGGTGGAACGCTTGCGCCACCAACTTGAAGCCGCCGACCAGGAGAGGATGGAGCAAGAGGCACAGAACCAGAACCTGGTCGTCTAGCTCAGTAACAAAGAGCAGGAAAAAACAAGTAAGTTGTCATTTTATCACAGCAAGTGCATGACACGTGTTGTTGCATTGTTGGTAGTGACAGCTGTAGTGCAGGCTTAGAAGCCGAAGTAACCCACCTCCAGGAGGAGAATAGCCGGGTGACCGTAGAGTGTGGTCGCCTGAAGGAGGACAACGAGAAACTGGCGCGCAACCAGTCTCAACTCCAGGACCGCACAACCAAGATGAAAAAGGAACTAAAAAGTAAGTGTTCTAGACCACCTTTCTCATTCTATTGCCCGCCTTATCTTGTCATGCCATTACATTTTGATGTCTTGTACGGTTTGCAGTTTTAAAAGTCAATGCTAAGAAACATCTGGAAGTCGTGATGAAAGATTGTGATGGCTGGAAGGCACGATGTCTAGAGACCACCGAGGATCGGGATACATGGAAGAACCGGTGCCAGGAAGTGGCAACTAGCATTTTGCCCATCCTCGACCTTATCGACCCGGCGCTCATAGAGGAAGAGCCAAGGACGCCTCAGCTCGGACTGGTCGAGAGATGCAGAAAAGCATGGGGATGGTTCCAAGAGTTCATGAAGGAGGTGGGTGAGTACACGGGTGCACATGTGCTAAGCATGGTGCGTGCCCACTACCCCCTGATCGATCTCAAGCGCCTGGAGGCTGGATACCTGAAGGAGGTAGACCTAGACAAGGCTGAGGAGCTTCGGATGGCCTAGCTAGACCTGTCGTTAAAGATAATTGGCGACATTAACCTATGTGGAGGTGGGACAACACCTGTATAGGGTACGCCATCGACAAGTCAGCTAGAAACGCCATCAGCTGCAAGCCAGCCGACGAAGCCTGCGGTCTTGACCAGCCAGGCATCGGCGGGGCCATCCCCTTTAGCTCGACCAGCACAAGAGTCCCTGAGACTCGAGTAGGATATCGGAAGCAGCGAGCAGTAGGTGCCGCGCGCCCCGACCAGCCAATGTAATAGGCTTAGAGCTGTAGAAGAAGGACATAGTTGTGTTATTGTAAACTTGGGCCTCTTCAGGCAAGCTTGTAATAACGTAACTGTATATCATCATAAGCTTGTTTGCTTTGTATAAAACGTATTTAAGCTTGAAAACTCATGTTGGTGTAACTAAGTGAGAACATGTTAACATTCTGTTTAGTTGTACCACTTTGCTCGACATGTCATCCCAAAAAGTTTTTGCGACCCTAGTTTGCCATGTGGTCGGAGTGTGAGGTGCGTGACCTGTACACACGTAGACACAGACAAGTCAAACCAAGGGGGACCTGCCGATCACCCGTAACGTAGAGAGCGGATCCCATGCACGTGTTGGGAGGAACCGGAGACAGGGCCTGCTTCAAAAACCGTAGAAGGAATGGTGGTTGGCTTTTACTGGCTAAGTTAGAATAACCATAAAATTTGAAGCGACACATTAGAGTGGTCGGAGGAATCATAATAGCTTTATTGAAGTAAATCGAAAGTACAAGAGGAGTACATATCTTAGTAGTTAAGCATAGAAACGTCTAAGCTTGTCGATGTGCCATGAGTTTGGTACGTCCGTACCGTCCAGGTGAGCTAACCTATAAGACGTTGGTCGTGTGACTTCCTTGATCCTGAAGGGCCCCTCCCGTGGGGTTGCGAGTTTATGGACACTAGCCTGGTTCATCTTCCACTTCAGGACCAGGTCCCCAACCACAAAGAACTGCTCTTGAACGTTCTTGTTGTAGTACCTACGCAAAACAACAAGGTATTTGGCCGTACGTATACAAGAGTCGAGCCGCTTCTCTTCTGCGCTATTCACTTCTAGCTCCCGTACTTCATTGACCTTGCCTTCGTCAAAGTTCTCTACCTATGCTGATCTGAAAGCTATATCTACTGGGAGGACTACCTCAGCACTATAAACCATAAAGTATGGTGAGATGCCGGTGTTACGACTAGGCTGAGTTCTAAGGCCCCAGACCATGGCTGGTAACTCTTTGAGCCATCTTCCAGGAGCTTTGTCATTTTCTCTATACATCCTCTTCTTCAATGCATCCAAGATCATGCCATTTGCCCGCTCAACTTGTCCATTAGCTCTAGGGTGCGCCACCGAGACATATTTTACTACTATGCTTCTTTCATTGCAGAAGTCCCAAAAAGCGTTCTCGGTGAACTGAGTACCTAGATCGGTGATGATGCTATTGGGTATGCCAAAATGGTGGATGACCTGGTCAAGGAACGTGACAGCCTTTTCTGAGGATGCCTGTACCAAAGACATGTATTCTATCCACTTAGAAAATTTGTCGATCAGCACAAAGACGCATGTAAATTTCCCTGGAGCCAGTTTGAAGGGCCCGATCATATCCAGTCCCCAGCATGCGAAGGGTCAAGAGGCTGGTATTGTCTGGATCTCATGTGCTGGTACATGGATTCTCTTGGCGAAGAATTGACAACGCTCACAGTGGTGGACTAGCTTCTCTGCGTCGGCTACTGCTGACGGCCAATAGAACCCTGCTCAGAAAGACTTACCGACCAGCGTTCTTGAGGCCGCGTGGTTGCCACAGGAGCTAGAGTGGATTTGGTCTAGGAGATGTTCGCCATCCTCCTGGGTTATACACTTCATCAAGATTTCCTCCTTTGCGTTTTTGCGCCATAACTTGCCATCGACGAGCAGGTACTGCTTACTACGACGCATCAGGCGCTCGTTTTTTGTCCGATCAGTGTAGCCACTGCCATCTGTTAGGTACTTGATGAAAGGTATTCTCCAGTCGGACTCATGAGTGGTCGGAGGCGGCTCGGTGGTGCTTGACGCTGGAACCATAGCCACCAATTGCTAGTCTGGGGGCTTGTCTACCGTGGAATCTTCCTCTTCGATGGAAGGCGTGAGCAGGTCTTGGACGAATATGCCATGTGAGATTTTGGCTCGAGATGATCCCAACTTTGACAGCGCATCCGCTGCTTGATTTTTGTCCCGGACCACGTGTATGTACTCGATGCCATAGAACTCGCCTTCCAGTTTTCTGATCGATTTACAGTATGCATCCATCTTTTCACTGGTCGTGTCCCAGTCCTTGTTGAGTTGGTTGATGACCAGAGCAGAGTCTCCATAGACATAGAGACATTTAACACCAAGCTCGACCGCAATGCGCAAACCATGTAGGCATGCTTCGTATTCGGCGGCATTATTAGATGCTGGGAAATAAATCCTGAGGATGTACCGGAGTTGGTCCTTGGATGGTGACACGAAAAGGACTCCTGCTCCCACATCGTCAATGTTGAGAGAGCCATCGAAGTACATCATCCAATACTCGTCGGATCCTAGAGAGGCAGGCGTGCTTAAGTCTGTCCACTCGACGATAAAATCGACGAGTGCCTAAGACTTGATTGCAGTACGACTTGCAAATTCCAGGGAGAAGGGGCATAGCTCCATTGTCCATTTGACAATGCGCCTGTTTGCATCCTTGTTGCTAATGATATCTCGTAGAGGGTACTTAGTCATGACCACCACACGATATCCATTGAAGTAGTGTTTCAACTTTCGGGATGTTATCAGTATGGCATAGATCAACTTCTAAATCTGTGGGTACCTGGTCTTGGACTCATTGAGTACCTCACTGATGAAATAGATTGGTCGCTATACCTTGTAGACGTGGCCGGGCTCGTCGCGCTCGACCACCATGGCCATGGAGACCACTCGATTAGTAGCCGCAATGTAAAGCAGGAGTGTTTTGTCTTCTCTTGGAGCAGTGAGGACTGGAGGTGACGTAAGGTATTGTTTTAGCTGTGTGAAGGCAGCGTTTGCTTCCTCCAACCACTCAAACTTTTCGGATGCTTTGAGTAGTTTAAAGAACGGTAATCCTTTTTCGCCTAATCTTGATATAAAATGGCTGAGGGCGGCCATGCATCTGGTAAGCTTCTGAACATCCTTCACCTTTTTGGGCGGCTTCATGTCCAAGACAGCTTTGACTTTCTCTGGGTTAGGGCGTATGCCATTGTGACTGACGATGTTGCCAAGTAGTATGCCAGAAGGAACACCAAAGATGCACTTCTTTGGGTTTAATTTCCACTGAAATGTGTTAAGGGCTGCAAAGGTGCGTTCTAGGTTGTCAACAAGGGTATGTGCTTCCTTGGTTTTGACAACTATATCATCAACATAAGCCTCGACGAGGTCGTCTTTTATCTTGTCTTTGAGGCAAGCTTGTATAGCGTGTTGGTAGGTAGCCCCAGCGTTCTTGAGCTCGAACAACATGGTCGTGTAGCAGTAGGCGCCAAAAGGTGTGATAAAAGATGTCTTGATCTAGTCATCCTTTTTGAGAGCGATCTAGTGATAACCAGAGTAGCAATCGAGAAAGGAAAGGAGCTCGCAACTGGCGGTTGAATCTATGACCTCATCTATGCGAGTAAGCCGAAGGGGTCCTTAGGGCAGTGTTTGTTGAGATCAGTGTACTCAACGCACATTCTCCATTCATTATTCTTTTTGCATACAAGAACTGGGTTGGCTAACCATTCTAGATGATACACTTCTTTGATAAATCTGGCTGCCAAAAGCCGTGTAACTTCTACCCTAATCGCCTCCTTTTTGTCATGAGCGAACCGTCATAGCTTCTGCTTGATAGGTTTGGCCTTGCCATTGACATTCAAGGAGTGCTCGATCAAGTTCCAAGGTACACCAAGCATGTTAGCAGGTTTCCATGTGAACACATCCACGTTGCTCCTTAGGAACCTGACGAGCGCATCTTCCTATTTGGGATCTAGGTTGGCCCTGATAAGGGCCGTTCTGCTGGGATCACCATCGACCAGCTGGATCACCTTGTGCTCCTTGGACTTGATGTTCTTGCATGGAGCCTCGAGCTCTGGGATCTCTAGGTGGTCGACCGAGGTCTTCTTGGCGTCGAGCATGGTCTCAGCCATGCGAATAGAGAGGTTGTGAGCCTCTACTATTTTGAAACTATCGTCCTCGTAGGTATAAGCTGCGTACATGTTGCCTCGGAGGGTTAGAACTCCTTTCTCAGTAGGCATCTTGAGTACTAGATACCTGTAATGAGGTATGGCCATGAACTTGGTGAGCGACGGTCGACCAAGAATAGCATGGTAGGTGCCGTCGAAGTCAGCGACCACAAAGTTGACGTAGTCGGTGTGGAAGTGGTCCGAGGTCCCAAACTGCATAGGTAGCGTGATCTGCCCGAGAGGTGTAGAACTCTGTCCAGGGAGAACACCCCAGAACTATGCCTCGTACGGCTTGAGGTCCGACTGAGCTATCTTCAGGGCGGGCAGACTGTTCTTGAATAGTATATCGATGGAGCTATCGCCGTTGATCAGTACTCTGTCGAACTAAACCTTGTTAATACAAGAATTGAGGACTAGGGGAAAACATCCTGGCTTAGGTATTGCGGCCCATTGGTCCTTTCTGCTAAAGGAGATTTTGTGGTGGGACCACGGAGGGAGCCACGGATCGGTGAGGAGGTTGTCGGTGTTGGCCACGTTCAAGCAAGCGCGGGCGAGCAGCTTGCGTTCTTGTTTGGTCTCGATGGACACTTTGCCTCCGATGATGGTGTGCACGTGATCAGTTGGCTTGATGTACTTGTGACGAGGGTCTGCATTGTCGTCGTCGTTATCCTCGTTGCACTGTTCCCCTACATCGTTAGGCTTGTCGGATGTATCCGGAGCCTGTTGACGCGTGTAGATAGACTTGAGAATGCGGCAATTCTCCATGGTATGGTTTGACTTAGGATGGAGCTAGCAGGGCCCTTTCAATGCTTTGGCGTAGTCGTCTTTGTAATTACGACGTCCGCCACCCTTTTTAACGATGTTGACCTCGCCGTCATCTTTGCGAGCATGCTTGCTCCTGTAATCGTCACGGCGGTTATGCCACTGATTATGTTGGTCGCGGGAGTCATTGCGCTGGTTGTAGCGGTCAAAATTGTCGTTCCGACCATGGTTGCCACGGTAGTCATCGCGGTGTGGGGGGTGGTCAGAGCATGGAACCCTTGTTGCTTCTTCAATAATTATCTTTTTAGCGTCGTCGGCGTCTGCATATTTCTTAGCGATGGCCAGGAGTGCTATAACTGATTCGGGCCTCTTGTGCAGGAGCTTGTCCCTTAGGGCATCATGGAAGCAGAGGCCAGTGATGAAAGCCTCAATTGCCTCGTTGTCGGAGATTGATGGGACCTTGATGCGCATCTCTGAGAAACGCCGGATGTACTCGTGCAGTGGCTCATCTTTCTGATCTCGAATCCATTGCAGATCGTATTTGTTTCCTGGTTGCTCGCAAGTTGCAATGAAATTGTTAATGAAAGCCTGCTTGAGCTCTTGCCAAGAATCAAAGTAGTTCATCGGTAAGCTGACTAGCCATTGGTGACCTACATGGCCAACAGCGACTAGGAAGTAGTTAGACATGAGGTGCTCGTCAGCCATGGCTAATCTGCACGCAGTTTCATAGAGCATGACCCATAATTCGGGGTTCTCCTTGCCGTCGTACTTCTGAAGTTTCTCAAGCTTGAAGTTCTTGGGCCATATGACTTGGCGAAGGTGCAGAGTAAACTGCTTCAGACCCAGCAGGCCATGGGCAGTGTCATATTCCATATGGCGATAACTTTCATGGGATGCTCGATCATTGGCTCTCTGGTTGATGCGATCGCGCAAATCATGTTCCCCGAGGTAGCGGTGGAGATCGTTATTGCCGTCACGGCAATCCCGGTTGCCATCCTGATTAACCCTGCGACCACGGCGATTATCGCGGTTATCTCGGCAGTTGTCATCCCAAACATCATGGCGGTTGTCCTCCCAACGGCGGTTGTCATCCCAACCACCATCATGACCACCGTTTCTGCCTTGATGGTTGTCTGATGGGTCGTTGTTGCGCGAGCCACGTTGGTTGAGTGGCTGTGAGCAACTTGAGTATTGGCAGCTGTGGCTTGACTTGACTAAAACGGATGGAGCCCAGGCTTGATTCACCATCTCTGTGGTCTGAGCCATAGCAGCCGTCAGATAAGCTTGTATATCATCGTGAACTGCCTAGGTTTTTGGGGTGTTGGGTAGCCATTACATTGTCACCATGGCAACGGCTACGTTGGCACTTGGGGTCCTGAAGACCTGTTTGTCCCCCACCCTGTCGAAAGCATTGTTGAGGTCACTTGGTTGGACCCTTATGCGTCGTGCCTCCTCTTCTGCTTTAGCTTTAATTTGTCGGTGATTAAACCGATCAATATTGCATGCCTCGCGTGCAATCCTTTCTTGTTCTGTTTCGCCAACTGCTGGCGGTTTGTCATTGTTGACAATGTTGATCAAACCCCCTCACCTTGGTGGGAAAGACGGGAATTGCAGAAAACCCAGGGTGTGGTTTGGGATATCCAGATCATATTCGATGCCTTCATCGTCATGATGCTGGAGCTCGGTGTGCACGGAGGCATTAGATGCGATGCCAGACGAGGAGCTAGAGTCACCCTCTTGGACTGTATGGACGGATCCTTCTTGATAATCCTCAACCCGGATCATGTTGACGAAGTTGCTTGGCCTCGGACGAGGCTGATGTACAAAACCCAGGTCCGAGCAGCGTCGTATGTTATACACGTAGTTGGAGGCAGCGTTGCACAGGCCATAGGGCTGGGCCTAGTAGTTCTTCATTGAGGCTTCATACTCGGAGAGCCGGAGACCCATCGCGGAGGCTGGCCGGCGATGAGCGGAGCGCCCTTTAGGAGTAGATATGACCACGAGATCTATACCGAGTCGTGCAGGACGACTGGCCCGAGCTGGTCGGGTAGATCTGTTGTGGGGTGCGGTTACCTGCTCATTAGGTTGACTTTGAATCATACTTACCAGAGCTAGAGTTTCAGCGAGTTTGGTGCCGACCCGATCGATGGAGTCGAGCAGGTCGGTGTTGTCGATCTGCTTCCCTTTGTAGCGAGGAAGCGGATGATGGGTTGTCGGCGTGGCTGAAGGTGATGCGGGCGTGGTTGGAACTAGATGTACCATGGTCGGAGCTAGATCCATCGTGGTCGGAGCCGTATCCGCCATGGTCGGAGCCGTATCCATTGTGGTCAGAGCCATAGCCGATGTAGGTGAGGCAGTGGTCGGTGCAGACTGAATCCACGCCTCCTCCGTGGTCATGGCGATGAAGTCGTTGGAGCTGGTGGTCTAGGTGATCTGGCCAACGGTGAATGTGAGGCCGTTCGGCGTAGCCATGGAGCCGGAGTTGATGACCATCCTGTTTGCTTGGAGAGCAGTACGCACACCCCCTACCTGGCGCGCCACTATCGACGAAATATGGTCGGCAGTCTACCCTGGGGTATGCCCAAGGTAGTAGATTGTCGGCAGACAGATGTGCAAGCCTCAAACAAGATGGTGACGCAAGACAGACACGAGGTTTTATCCAGGTTCAGCCACCAAGAAGGCGTAATACCTACGTCCTGCGTCTAATTGTATTGATGTTTGTCAATGAGAGATGTTTTTTAGAGGGGTCGCCTACCTGCCTTATATAGTCCGGGGGGTAGGGTTATAGATCTAGAAACTAATCCTAGCCAGTTATAATTGCCATATGTGGCCGGATAAGGATTCCTATTCTAACCGACTAGGATCTTGCTTGATCGCCAAATCTACCTTGACTCCTTACGTGGGACTCCGATCAGGTTGGCCGGGCCGCGTGTCGTCTTTTGGTGGACCGGACCCACTGATCCGAGCCGGCCCAAGCCTAGCCGTAAGGGTATAGGGGTTAATACCCCCACACATTCCTTCTCACAATTATTTTAATTCCCTTTGTCTTCGCAACCCCGTTCTTATTTGTGTTGTGCAGGATCAGTTTCAAGCACAATCGACGCCGAGGACGGCTCTTTGTCAAGAAGGGGAGGATGATGAGGACATGACACCCATGCATATGTCCATTTTTGGTGCATGGCATGGAGGGGTAGGAGGCCATCAAGGGTGTCCAAGTCAAGAAGGAGGTCTGAGGCTAATTCGGTTCGAGTCCCCGTGGTGGAGGCCCAAAGCAACTCAAGTTCGAGTCTGTCTTGGGTTCTAGGACCAGTCTGCCTTAAACTGGTCACCCAGGACACATCCGGACTCCGTTTTCGACGATCCACATATGGTTGGAAAGCTAATTTGATAAGGAAGCCAATCCAAGTGGTTTCACATCAAAAGACCTTCGGAATCAATGGTAATCATCAAAACAAGTCAGCATCCAGAATCTACCAGGGTGCTGCGACACCGTCTTTTGGTCCGTTGGACCGTGTATCGTGTTTGGGCCCATTAAGGGGTGTGTCCAGGGGGTGACGCCCAAGACTCTATAAATAGCAGCCGTCGCTCTCCTTAGGGTTTGGGTTTTGTTTAGTTCTTGATTTCCTCGTGAAACGGACATCGTTTTGCTGCAACTATCGCCGCCAAGGCCGCTTGCTGTGAACCAGGGCCCCAGTTCTTGATCTTGTTCACCTGTGGCGATTAGTCCTTTTGAATAAAGACTTGAACTCCTTCTTGTTATCATAAGCCTCATATTTATTTGCAATTTCAGATTGTGTTTATCTCATTCTTGCTTGTGTTCTCGATTCGCTTGCAGGAAAGCTTTCTCGGCGAGGTCAATTGCGTTCGCGTGGTTGATAACCAACGGAGTAGTGGTGTAACGGTTGCGGGGGTCCGAATCAGTCTTGGTTCAAAGCCTAGATCATGAACGCCGAGTCTCCATCAATCGACGCTATCATACCTTTCAGAAGATCGGGCCTAGTTTACATCATTATGCCTTTCTCTTCCTACAACTAAGGCTTATGTGGAGTTCATAGGAGTGGAAAACAGCATGAAAGAGCATACTTGCAATAAATGTATCGTAAAGTCAAACCTCGGATCTAAAGAGAGTTGAGTCATACAATCAAAATCAAGATGTGCATGTATGTGGATGTATATGGAGGATATATGTGGTGGCTAACCTAATTCTATTATGCTTCTTGAAAACATATCTTTCTTTTGAAACTTGGAAACAACTTTGCAAGAAACATGGGCTATCTTATTCATCTCTTCTTTTTTAGGCGGGCATCGGAGTACCCATTGTTTTAAATATCTTGGACACTTGTTTTTTTTTCTTTCAACACACTTTTCTCTCTCTCTCTTTTTTATGAATAACTTTTGCATAGCCCAATGCTTCTTTTTTGCTACAAAATTTTTGAGAGATAGCAATAAAAACTTGGAGCATTTATTTGGTGGATATCCTATAGGGAAATTTTTTGGTGTTTACTCCCAATGTAGGAGTGAAACATTTTTGGGTGGATCTAGATGGAAGGCATGTTTTTGCGCCGACACCCAGTGTAGGAGTAGTGCATATATAGGTGGTGTGTATGTGATCTTGATTTTAAGAGCATGACAAACCTCTCATAAGGGTCAACAAAGATTGACTAAACTCAATGCAAAACAAGCAACATATATGAAGAAGTTTTCCTAATCTAAATATCATATTTGGCTTTGGTAGGAATTCAAGCTTTGTTGTATAGGAGCTCATCATGAAGAATTTTTTTATGTTTTTCAAAAGATAAATCTCCAGAACTCTAGTATCACTTAGAACAAGATAAACAACAGCTCAGACCTTCTCATATCATATCCGTCAATTACCTAGACTTAGATCAAGCATATGCTACCCATAAGTTTTAAGTTCAAAGTAAATTCTTATATCAAAACAGTCTTATCCAAAACTTGGGAGAATTCAAGGCTAAAAACTAGGTACTTGAGAGGAATTACAACAAAGTAACTATTCATTATTTCCATTGCAAGAGATTATCCTCAGAGTCCTTTTATTTAGCTCTTAAAAATCTAGACACACACTTTTATTTTGTTTCCTCACTTTTAAGATCACACCTTATTATAATTATCATAAAGACGGAACTTTTATTTTGCTTTTAGTTTGCTATGCATTTTTAACTAGTATATAGCAAACTTAGAAAAAGTAAAACAAAAGGAAAAGCAATACTTAGCTAGATATATATGGGATGTTTCTCCTCCAAGCTGAATGTTGGTGTGGTCGAATGTTGAAGTTGAGTGATCCTTCTTAAAGCAGATTTGCCAGCGGATATCTTTGTCGTCCATTAGGAGTGGATCAAGATGAAGACAATCGGGTGAACTTGCTCTTGATCTTCATGCATCATCCTGCAAAATACTAACAAGAACACCAAAACTCGTGGAACGGATTAGGATGAGGGGTTAGCGGTCAGCCGTACAGAGATTAGTTGTTCTTGTGGTTGGAAATATTTTTGTTTTAACAGGATGTCTATCTAGTCTTTTTTTGGATTTTCTTACTTTGATATGCAGAAAAAACATATATATATGTATGGTATTTTTATTTATTTTTATGCCACCACGGTAAATGTTCTTACGGGTTTTTACACTCCAAGGAATTATTCATATGGGGCTTAGGATTTTATGATGCAATAATGCAATTTTTATTTTATTTTACTAATGCAATGCTAATGCAGAAAAGTAAATATGCTAAAGTGACAAATAATTTATGCAATGCCAAAAAGTAAATATGGATAACTACCGATATTTCCTCACGATGAGAGTTCGAATTTTTATGTCCTCCGGACAGGACTTTACTAGAGTCTTGTTCATTCCTTGGGTGCATCTGTTGGTCCCGGAGATGGAGACCTTGATGGTTGCACCTCTTGTGATGTTGACATCGATGTCATCACCTTCTCTTTCCATACCTGCTTGGTCTATGGACTTGACTTAGGTGAAGTAGGTTCATCTTTCATGAGCTCTTTAGGATCTTTATCTTCCTCCCATTCATTCCATAGGGGTTGGTTCCTTTGATGTCAGGATGTTCAGTGACTCCTCCTAGAGTGGGTCTTCTTCCACTGTTCATAAGTGGTATAGCTATTGAAATAATAGTGTACCTTTTCTCTAGGGAATTGTAAGTGGACTTGTCCAAATCCGACGTAGATGATCACATTAGTGGTGTTAAGGAACAGTCTTCTTAGGATGATGGGTGTATCATCATCTTCTTCACCCATATCTAGAACCATGAAGCAGGCAGGGGCAAACTGATCATGTATTCTTACCATGACATCTTTTGCTATTCCCTCTGGAAATCAAATTGATTGGTCCGCCATCAGCAATTGCATATATATAGGGAACAAAGGTTCATCACCAAATAAATATCCATACATTACCTTGGACATTATATTGACACCCAATCCAATATCGTAGAAGGTCTTGTGGAATATTCTTTGTCTAATGGTACACTCGATCATGGGTATGCCTAGATCATCCTCCTTAGCAAGGAATAGCGAAGCGAGGAGGCAGTCATACTCAGATTGGAGTGTGTTGATCATGTTGACTGTTTCTTCTTGTAGCTGCTTGGCCTTGTTCCTCCTCCTTCTCTTGTTGTTTTTCTTCTTGGTCGCCGTCATATCTTTGGGCAGGTATGGCGCTTGTCGATGTCCAGGAGATTATAAGATGCGGTTCTTGAAAGAAAACTTCTCCTTTCTATCCTTGATTGTGAAGCAGATCTTGGCACTATCTGCGTATATGATGGCTTTCACGGTGCTCAGGAAAGGTCGACCCAAGATAATGGGTGCCCTTACATCTCCACCTGTTTCCAAAACCACAAAGTCTACAAGAATATATGATTGTCCCACTCGAACAATGGCATCTTCGAGAACTCCCTTGGGGTAGCATAGTGACTGATCTGCAAGCTACAAATGCATATTTGTGTACAACAAAGTATCTCCATTAATTTTATCATAAATTACCTTAGGCATGATGTTGATACTTGCTCCAAAGTCACACACAGCTTCCTGAAAAATGTGAGGTCCAATGTCGATGGGAATGACAGGTCTCCCAAGATCACTCTTCTTGTTAGATAAGATATAATCTATCCACCTTCCCATCGATGGCTCCGTGTAGTAATAAGCTATATTGTGAATATCGACAAGATTTGCAGTTTCTAGATCTTTCGGTTGCCCTAGAATCTTACCTTTATCGAACGGAGGAATAGCGGTAGCTAGCTGAGCTATTTGCGATTCTATCATTTTATTAAAGCTATGCTGGTATTTAATGGCAGAAGCAAAGCTATCCATTCTATTATTTATGTTCTCTAGAATTTTATCATTGGTAGCTACCTTTCTAGATAATCCCTCCATAAGTTTGGATTGACCAACAATTAATTCTCTCAAGGGTGGTTGATTGAAATTATTAAAATTATTACCTTGATAGTTACCTTGGTAATTACCTTGGTAGTTTGGCTTTTGTTGCTGATTCCATCCTTGATTCTGTTGAGGATGATAGTTGTTATTGACAAACTTCACATCCTCATGGGTTTTAGGACAGTTGTTCCCTAAATGCCTAGTGTTGCCACATTCTTCACACATCATGTGAGAATCATGAATATACACGACTTCTTGCTTCTCATTGGCTTGGTCTTCGATCTTCTTCATCAGCAGGTCCATCTTGGCAGACAACATGTCTACCTCCTTGAGTTGATGCATACCTCCGCCTCTCTTGTGGGTCTGAACATGTTCTTTATTCCAGCCTTGGTTGGAGGCCATCTTCTCTACGAGAGCTGTCGCAGCTGGGATTGTGAGTGACAGAAATGCACCTCTAGTAGTAGCATCCATAGTCTCATAGGTACTATTGGTCAACCCATGGTAAAATGTTTGCATGAGTAGCCAATTCTCCATCCCATGGTGAGGGCATTCTAATATGTAATCTTAGAAGTGTTCCCATGCCTCAAAGATAGATTCATCATTTTGCTACTGAAAACTTAAAATTCTTCCACGTAGAGCATTGGTCTTGCTTGTGGGAAAGACCTTTGGTAGAAAGACAGTGGAGTAGTTATCCCATATAGTATTTCTATCTTTGTTGGCATAGAACCATTGCTTCGCCTTCCCCAAGAGTGAGAATGGGAAAAGGCGGAGTAATATGGTGTCTCTGGTCACTCCTTTGATAGTGAAAGTGCTATAGATCTCAAGAAAGTGTTGGAGATGTGCACTCACATCTTCATGTGTCTTTCTACAAAACTGGCTTGCTTGCACCATGTTGATGAGAGCTGGCTTGAGCTTGAATCCATTGTCTCCGACATTGGCTGTCGGTCCAGTATGGATGTTGGCCATAGTTGGAGTAGAGAATTCATGGAGAGTCTTATCAACCATGGCTTTAAATTCTGATGCTAAGCTTCACCTTATCTGGTTGTCTTCCGACTCTAAAGCTAAAACATTCTTGAGTTTAGCTTTAGTTTTCTTAAGTAATGCTTCAGGATCATCAATGTAGTTTGTTGGAAGGTCAAAACCAGTCATACATTACCCTACATAAGATACAAAAGTAGATCGATCAAGGGTAAGCCTATTTGAGCAGAGGTCAATGGTTATTTCGATCACATCAATAAGTATAAGTTTATCAATACTTTCTTTGCCTAGCTACCTTCTCCAACAACGGTGCCAGAAATGCTTGTTGGTATTTATTAACTTGACACTTATTTTAGTAGTCACCTAATGTATGCCTACATCTCTTAACAATACTTACTAGGTTGTCATCCCCTTGTGATGATGCCAGAGATGCTTGTTGGTACTATCTAGTATTACTACTAGAGTAGTTCTATATTATTTTATGTGACAAGAGAGAATATATAGATATGAATGAAAAGGAATCTGCAAGCGCACAAATAATATACCATTGTAGCACTTCACCTAGGAGTTTTTCTGGTATCGTTATTTATATTTTTACCATAGGGAAGGTCTAGCATGGACATATATTAATAACTTATACTATTGATGGAGAAGTAAACCATAACCAATGTTCTACTCATAACAGGGGTAAGTCATAGGATGATATATATATAATAAGTATTGATCAATGATAATGATAAATCACTCAGAGTACTCCTTTGTATGGCATTGGCATAGTTAGGTAGAATATTAGAGGAATAATTCCTAAGTCATTCTTAATTATAAGTCAAAGCATACATTGATTAATTAGTGCAATTATACCTAGTAGTCATTGCTAAGACCATCGTCATATCTACACATAAGGGATATTATGAAGGAAGATTAAGAACAGAGCTTGTCTTCCTTCATAACCGCATCCTACATGCACCAATATTCGGGGAGTGGACTACAAAGGACTCAATAGGAGTGTCACATCCACGATCTACCACATGAACCAGAATATAGGGTGTATCCCCAGATAAACAACATATAAGCACCATGCTTACACAATGTTGACCACCCACCCATGGATCCTTAGAGTGAGCCCTATACTAACTTATGCATGAACATGATGATAATCCAACTATACTAAGCATATAATCAAAGTAAACAATGAACATTATAATAAAGAACATAAATGAGATGAATACTAATATTGTCATAACAATTGTAGCTAGCATATAAAAGTAATGGTGGAGCTCTGAAGATGATTAGGGTTTCTATCTTCTCAAATGACTTATGTCTCAGGGGGTGGCAGGGGCTGTATATATAGGTCGGAGTGTCCATTGTGAGCCCTTGGATCAAACTGACTTAAAGAACGGCATAGATGCAACCTAGGAGGCAGTGGAGAACTGACATTGTAATGCTAAGCCTAATAGTGGGCCCTAGGGGCTAGGCGGCCTATAGGTAGGGCTGGGTAGCCCCACATGGTAGCCTCTACCTCTCTTCCTCAGTGCAGTGTCCTCTAGCGTCCTCTAGAACCTTCTGGTGCCTATTTCGCTGTGGATAAGCATGATTAATTCTGACATCTAGGTCCACCTTGATGGTTTTCTGGATCAACCCTGCAGAAATCATAGATTCACCAAAACTCATGGAATTTGTTAGTTTAGACCCCTAGACCTTTGTTGGTGATCATATTTATGCCCTTATACTTGTTTCTTAGATGGTTTATAATGGTTGTTAACTACTGTCAACACAGGCAAAGATTTGGTGAAGAAAAGATTTTTTGGTGTGCTCCAAACTATATGATGATTCTTGGATTGGAATTCTATGTTAATCTATTGTGCTGTGGATCAAATATGCATGTGAGATGTGTATCCCTATACATAGCTTTCCAAAATGTCCATGATCATCAAAATTAGAGTTCAGAGCTAAGAGTTATAGTCGTTCTAGCGCTGAGTCTGGAGTTGAGGACCCTGTCTCATGACTATCTCCCCTATGTCCGATTCTAGGGTCCGAACCATGTTTTCTAGGTCTGTAGCTAGGGTCCGGACCATGTCCATTGGGTCCGATTGAGTGTTTTTACATGTGTTTGAAGGGATAGGACCCTAAGATGGTCAGGTTGTTGGGTCCGAACCGGGTCAGGAGGGAAAACCCTCTCTGGAACCTCTATGTGTACATCCGGACCCTAAGTTGAGTTGATCCAAACCTCAGTCTAGATCTAGGGTCTGATACTACGTAGTTTAACTTGCTTTTAGTGACCGTTGACATCTAACGAGCGCGTTTGAACGAGTAAACATGTGGTGAGATCCGGGGTCCGAACCTTCACTATAGATGGTCTGGAACCATGGTTCGAAGCCTTGGTCTAGACCTCCCCAAGGGCATAACAACTATAATTTGTTGGGGGTCTATAAATAGAGCTTGGTCAGTTTTGGCTCATTCTGTTGGTCATTCTTACATGTGGTAGCATCCTTTGAGCTGAGCCAAACCTCTCCCACTCATTCTCTTGCTTGGTTATGCATCCTAAGTGAGTTGGGAGTGATCCAAATTGTAGTTCCGAATGATTGCATCTAGTGACACTTAGGGATCAATTTGCTATGGTTCTCTTCACTACTCAAAATCTCCACTTCTATGACAAAAATCTTAATGAAAATACGAAACCATCATAGAAGATCGCTTTCTATGATGAATATTTCTGTTTCATCATAGATCAATCATGACAATCCTACAACCCTCCTTTTCTATGATGAAATCAGGCATCATCACAAAAATGTCATAGAAGAGCGCATGGTTTCATCATAGATCACTCGCTCGACTTATTTGTGATGATCTCTTTTAAAACTATGACAAACATGGATTCGTCAATGAACTAATTACCCATCTCTGATGAATAATATTCGATCTATAATGAATGGCTTTGTCATGGATCTCCACATGATACTTTCTCCATCCAACATGTACCTATGGGACCTGTAGTTACTCATCCGTGACGCTTGCAATTCATCATAAAAGTCTACGCTCGATCCTTTCTCCATGCCATGTGTTCCTGTGGGACCCATCTCCATCCGACGTGTACCTATGGGACCTATAGTTACTCATCCGTGATGCTTGCAATTCATCATAAAAGTCTTCGCTCGGTCCTTTCTCCATCGACGTGTACCTATGAGACCCTTTGGCATTCGACCTATGGGACCCGATAGCTTATGTGTGACGTGTACCTATGGGACCATTCTCCATCTCCATCTGACCTATGGGACCTGATGGCTTGCATGTCACATGTACCTATGGGACCATCTGACCTATGGGACCCGATAGCTCACGTGTCATGTGTGCCTATGGGACCCGACGGCTTGCGTGTCACTTGTAACTTTTGTGCCACCGGGATCTAATAAATTAAAAAAAACCTCAATGCCTGGGAGTCGAACCCGGGACCTGGAGGAAGGAATGCATGGTCTTTACCATTGCATTAGATGCCTGGTTGTATTGGCATATCTTTGGAGTCTTTATAGTATTATATTCTCTATGTGGATGCCCTATAGGTTGACCTATATTGGATATTTCCCCTTCAAGTGGAAACAAATTTGTGCCCATTAGACTAGCAATGGAGGAGGAGGATCCCTAATGTGCTGTGGTGGCTCCAACATCCTTTTGGAGGCTAGGCAATGGGGCTTGCTGGTGGAGCGTGATGACATTGGCGTTCGTGTCCGTTATGTGCCATGGTAGAGGCGACAGATCCAATCCACAGTTATGCTTTCTCGCCTTTTCCTATTTGCTTCACTATTTTGATCCTTGCTTGAACATGAGGTATACAATAAACATTCTAGCATTGGAGATCTGGTTAGGCCAATGATATGATGATGAAAAGAACGAGGAGGTGGCACTAATTGGTTTTCTGCTAATGTCTTAGTTTTCTGCATATGTTTAGTTTTGTTACTGTAAATGCATGTGTGCAACTAGGCCTGTTAATTGTCAAGTGCTTGTTTGATTATACGTATCTGACTAGGCAAACAAACAAGCCCATTGTTCCTGCCTTCAAAATTGTTGTAATTGTTGTCCTTTTGATCTTTGTCTACCTCCTAAGCTCTGAACTCATGTACTGATTGTAAGTGTGATGGATAAACTTGATTTAGCTAGAATTGTAATGGTTACAACTCCATTAACTTCACTATTGGACTTTGGTATGAGTTGTGGACTTCACTGTTGGATCTTTGTTGCATTATTTTTCTCTTGAGTTATCTCATTATTGAGCAAGCTCTCATCCTACTACACATAGATGAAATTGAGGAGGCCCCCCAACAAGAGGAGTGCACTGGCTAGCCTCATGGACGATGCTGTTATTGAGATCCTTTGCCGCCTTCCCGCCTGCTCGTTGTTTTGCTGTAAATGTGTCTATCGCTCCTAGAACCACATCATCTCAGACTACAACAACCATAAGGTGCTGCCCCAGACTCTGGCCGGGTTCTTCTATGACATCGACCAAGGCCATCAATGCTACACTAGAGTCACTGGTGAACACCCCTCCTTGTCCTTCTTGCCCTTCACCTTGGCCAATGTAGCTATCTCACATATCTACAATGGCCTCTTCCTATGCTAGTGAAGAGGGGCTGATGGATCATACTACTATGTTGTCTGCAATCTAGCAACCAAGGAGTTTAAGGAACTACCGCCTAGCATCCATTCTGTTGGTGAGGCTCAATTGGGGTTCAATCCAAAAGCATCCTCACACTTCCATGTCATATATAGGAGCAGTTTGATCGGTGCAGGGGTGTGGACATCTACTCATCTAAAACTATAGCATGGATCCATAAGAAATCTAAATGGGGTAGGAGTGCTTCTATGACAATTAAGAGATTAGATAGGAGAACTTCAAAAACTGTGTATCTTAACGGTTGTCTGCACATTATGAGGTACTGGTGGCGCTATCAGTAGGTACTTGTTGTGGATATGGAGGGAGAGACATGGAAGAAAATTCCTTGCCCGTGTGGTTCTGCCTTTTCCATCCATCATGCTCAGGATCACTTGTGTGTATGTACTATTCATGGTTGCGATTACCCCAAGCTTAACATCTGGATCCTTGAAGACTATGGTACTTGTAAATGGACATTGAAGCATACTTTTAGCATTCTATACGTTCTTTTGGAGACTAACATTGATTTTGGTTACATGGATGTTGATCAGTACTACACAATGGTTCACCTAGAATGGAATTTACTTCTCTTTGTTGGGGTTGGGGACGAAAATGACATTGTCGCATATAACATGGACAACAGAAAAGTTGATATCATCCCTACATGTTACAGTGCGCTTTTTAGATGGGATGTCCTACAACAAAACATCTATAGACCTTACTATCTTCCCTATGTTCCCTTGTTCTCGGAGTTAGAGTCATTAACAGAGGAGTAAATAAAGTTCCATGATGTATCTCTCTATCATGACATGTTAAAATGGATCAATGTTGTTTGATTGTCTATCCATATGTTTAGTGTTGTTACTATAAATGCCTGTGTGCAACTAGGCCTATTAATTATAAAGTGTTTGCTTGAATATACCTATCTGTCTAGGCAAACAAACAGGGCCATTGCTTTTGCCTTTAAAACTGTTGTAATTGTCGTCCTCTTAATCTTTGTCTGTCTCCTATGGAAGAAGCTCTGAGCTAGTGTACTAATTGTAAGTGTGATGGATAGACTTGATTTAGCCAGAATTGTAATGGTTACAGCTCCATTAACTACTACTCTAGTTTGAGTTATATATATCTATGTGGTGCTACAATAAATTTGTTTGATGTCATACCATGAAAATTATTAATGGTTGTTAAAGTTGCACTTTGGTATGAGTTGTGGACTTCATTGATGGATCTTTGTTGGATTATTTTCCTCTTTAGTGATCTCATTACTGACCAAGCACACAAACTAAATGGAGGAGGCCCCAACAAGTTGAACGCACTGGCCAACCTTACGGACGATGTGTTGTCAAGATCCTTCGCCGCCTCCCCGCCTGCTCCTTGTTCTTCTACAAATGTGTTTGTCGCTCCTTGAACCGCCTCATCTCCGACTACAACAACCATAAGGTGTTGCCCCAGACTCTAGTCAGGTTCTTCTATGACATCGACCAAGGCCATCAATGCTACACTAGAGTCACCAGTGAACACCCCTCCTTGTCCTTCTTGCCCTTCACCTTGGCCAATGTAGCTATCTCAGATATCTGCAACGACCTCATCCTATGCTGGTGCCAAGGGGCTAATGGATCATACTGCTATGTTGTCTGCAATCCGGCAACCAAGGAGTTCAAGGAACTATCGCCTAGCATCCAATCTGTTGGTGAGCCTCAATTGGGGTTCGATCCGAAAGCCTCCTCACACTTCCATGTGATTGAATATATACAGGAGTCACCGTTTGATCGCTGTAGGGGTGTGGACATCTACTCATCTAAAACTATAGTATGGATCTGTAAGGAATCTAAATGGGGTGAGAATACTTGTGTGACAATTGAGAGATTAGAAGAAATGAGATCATTAGAAACTGTGTATCTTAACAGTTGTCTGCACATTATGGGGTACTCAGAGTTTTACCCTTAGATACTTGTTGTGGATATGGAGGGAGAGACATGGAGGAAAATTCCTTGCCCATGTTGTTCTAAAGGTTCCATCCATCAAGCTCAGGGTCACTTGTGTGTATGTACTGTTCATGGTCACGATATGCCCAAGCTTAACATCTAGATCCTTAAAGACTATGGTACTATTAAATAGACATTGAAACATACTATCAGCACTCTAGAAGTGTTTGTGGAGACTAACAATGAATTTGGTTACTGGGATGTTGATCAATACTACTCAACGGTTCACCTAGAATGGAATTTGCTTCTCTTTGTTGGGGTTGGGGAGGAAAATGACATCTTCGCATATAACATGGACAACAGAAAAGTTCATGTCATTCCTATATGTTACAGTGTGTTTTTTAGATGGGATGTCCTACCACAAAACATCTATAGACCATACTATCTTCCCTATGTTCCCTTGTTCTTAGAGTTGGAGTCATTAGCAGAGGAGTAAATAAAGTTCCATGATGTATCTCTCTGTCATGACATGTTTAAATGGATCAATGTTGTTTGATTGTCTATGGACATGTTAATTTCCTCTTGGAAAGATGTTGTCATTATTTTGCAGCAACTTTAACTTGTTTGTAATGTAAGCTAAGGTCTGTGCAGCGTGTTAGATGCATTCAAACCAACAGAGGTCAAACTTTCTTGCATGTGCAGTAACATTTCAACACTGGCTCCTCTTTGTTCCCAAAAAATAAGAAACACCAATGGCCCCTTTGTAGTAGTGATATATTAACCACCGCGATCTCTTCTGCAACTCCGCTTGTTTTCCTTCCTTCCCCGAGCCCTTCCATTCCCACTGTAGATCTAAAATCGCTAGGAACGTGTCGTTACCTTCTCCAAACCTACTTCACTCTTAGCCACTATCATGGTGAAGAGCGAGCCTTTTGCGAAGCACGCACGGGAGGGGGATGACATCGTGCCCATGGTGAAGGAGGATGACACCATGCCTGTGGTGAAGGAGGACGATGCCGTGCCCATGGTGAATCAAGATGAAGCTTCGGTGGATCCCTTTGAAGATAGAGATGATTGGGCCGTTGACATCATGAGTAAGGCTTTCTTGAAGATTAGGCATGTGCTATAGAACACCAGTCTGGGCACCCTCAACCCGCCTTAGGAGGAAAAGGTGAGCAGTTACATTTTCATTTTTTACCAACTCGTCGATGTCCTAGAAGAACTGCTAGCCTACCTAAATAAGAATTGCGTGGACAACATGGAGTACATCCTTGCCTGCTACTAGAGCCGGATAGATGGCTTTGACACTAGCATTGTGACATAGGGAATCAGCACCACCCACAACACTGAGAAGCACTGTTGTAACCTAGTTTGTGCCGATGCTGAGCAAGTGGCCAACCGCATCACCGCTGACAAGGATGAGGATGACGATGACGTTGATACCAACAAGGATGACAAGGACGAGGACAGTGATACCGACGACTAGTAGAGGAGTAAATAAAGTTCCATTTGATGTATCTCACATTACATTTGATATATCTACCTTATGTTGGGAGTATGGAGGGAGTACATGTTGTTACTCTTTCCTTATGTTGTTACTCTTCCTTATGTATCTTCCCTTGCATTTTATGTCGAACGCGTTCAAATGTACAGAGGTTTTGATTTGTGAAGTCTTATTTGCATGTCTGTGTTTACTATATTGTTGAACTTTGTATTAATTAGGTGGGTTAAACTCTATTGAGCATGGTGTTGATCAGGTTCTTTGGTCATTTGGTGTCCAGTTTCTAGCCGTTGTTGGTTGGTTTTGCCTGTAGTTTTTTTGTTCTCTTTCTGATCTGTAGTTATGGTAAACATGCATAACGGAATTCATCTGATCAAGTCTCGCATCGATGTAATGCCTAACGGAGGAGCCACATAGCTATTCAAATTTTACAACACACTCAAGAAAGTCCGAGCATCATAAATCTAACCTAGCCAGACACATCTCATGTTATACAAGGAAATCTGTTTCATACAAATACATTCATTGAATTCCTAAAGAAGCAAATAAAATTTAGAATCTTTGAGGGAAGGGGGACGCTCCTTCCATTTACACCTTGCACGGTTGCTGAGAGTGAAGTGAATGTGTAGGAAAGCTAGACATAAGAACATCATCTTAGAAGAAGAGCTTTGGACCACCATGACATGCTTGAGACTTGAAAGCCTAGTGTGGCTGTGAAGAGGACTCATAGCAGTCGAGGGGCAGTAAGGCGGTCTACTAGCTTGAGATGGCTATACAATGGGAGTGAGGCCAGGCTTTGTACACATAGGGACACTAGGGCTAGAACAAACTTCTGACATGACCACACAAGGTTCATCATTACTAGTATCTGAGTAGTGAATATTTTAGATGGTCAAACCTTCTTTCATCTGGTGAAGTATATAGTGCAGTCCCATCCAAGTGAGGGTAGGCTCGCTACAGCTCAAGGCAAAGGTGAAACTTGATAGGAGCTTTTTTGTTTTGGTGATCGAGACACTTAGTGAGTGTGATCAGATTTAGAATCGATAGCCATACTATTAAGAGGGGTGAAACTCGTATCAAAATGCGGTTATCAAAGTGCCACTAGATGCTTTAACTCATTGCATATGCATTTAGGATCTAGTAGAGTGCTAACACCCTTGAAAACATTTGTGAAAATATGCTAACACATGTGCACAAGGTGATACACTTGGTGGTTGGCACATTTGAGCAAGGGTAAAGAAGATAGAGTTGAAAAGGAGTTAGTCGCGCTGGTCATAGAGTGAGTGGGCACGTCCGAAATTGGAACCAGACGCGTCCGGTATTTTATCTAGTCTTAGGGTAGTCAGACAGAAGTGACCGGACATGTTCAGAATCAGGACCGGACGCATCCGATATTTGGACCCGAGGTGAGCAACTAAGTGAAAGTGACCAGACTCTGGCTCAATGGAGTGACCGAAAGCTAACGAGTTACTGCTCAGTGTTAGCTCAAAGTGATACAGGCTGATGCAGGATTGCAGAGAGCGATCGGACGCGTCCGGTCGCCACAACCAGCAAGTCTCAGGT
This sequence comes from Miscanthus floridulus, assembly GCF_019320115.1. NCBI lineage: Eukaryota > Viridiplantae > Streptophyta > Magnoliopsida > Poales > Poaceae > Miscanthus > Miscanthus floridulus. The sequence goes on along the minus strand of NC_089580.1, from coordinate 89,878,815 downwards.
TTTCAGTGCAATAATTCATCAGATGTTCGGAGTGTCCCTTCCGATGTGATCGAACTCGTCCGTTCATCCCAGAGCGGCTCTAGGAGCTCTATGTACTCGACCTAATGCTACGTCTCCTGGGTTCAGTCATTTTCTAATAGCGCGTTCGATCACATAGTATTACTATGCATAGAGATAGCCGTTGGGTGCTAATGGCTAAACAATTTAAAAGGGACATGTGGTGGTTAGGCTACGACCAAACGTAGTGATCGGATGCATCCAGTCACCACACAGGACACATTCGGTGCACATGACCTACGTGTTCGGTCATCTCGCAGTTAGCCCAATAACTGAGCCAATGGCTCTATTGTTTGAGGGTGTCTATAAATATCATTTGGCCAACTATAGCTTACTCTCTTGGCCATTTGCATTGACATAGCAACCTTATGAGCATAGACAAAGTCCTCCCACTCATCTCCATCTTTGATTCATCATCTTTGTGAGATTGGGAGAGAATCCAAGTGCATTGCTTGAGTGTTTGCATCTAGAGGCACTTGGTATTCATGTATTGCTGCAGGTTTGGCTTGTTACTCTTGGTGGTTGCCACCACCTAGATGGCTTGGAGCAGCAAGGATCATCGAGCAGAGGTTGGTGATTGTCTTTGACTCCGATCATGGTGATTGTGAGGGGTTCTTGATCTTTCCCCGACGGAGAGCCAAAAGGTACTCTAGTAAATTGCTCATGGCTTTTGTGATCCTCATCTTGTGTTGGTTGTGTGGCACCCTATTGAGGGTTTGGCATGTGATGCCAATTAGTGCGTGAACCTCCAAGTGAGTGAATCAACACAATGGGGACTAGCTTGCCGACAAGCAAGTGAACCTCGGAGAAAAAATCATTGTGTCTCGATTGTCTCCTTGGTATTCATTGGTATTCACTCATTGGTCACTTGCCATGGCGGTATACCTCTCTATCACTCTCTTGTATTTCATTATACATTCACTTGGATAGAGCTAGTGGTAGTTAAGACTAGATAATGTATCATTTAATTGTATTACTCTCATTAGGTTGATCACCTAGGTGTATATTAGTGACATAGCTTTGTTGTGATATACTAGAGATTATAGAAAATAGAATTGGGTAGGTGGCTTGCAACCCTAAGTATAGTGCTAGCGCAAAATTCGCTTCACTATCTTATTGACTAATATTTTGTCTTAGTGTTGTTGTAGAAATTTTTAATAGTCTATTCACCCCCCTCTAGCCATTAGGACCTTTCAAGTGGTATCAGAGTTGTGGTCACTGTGATTTGAGGCTTAACAACCTTCGGTGTAAAAATAGCTCAAATCAACAACACCAAGAAGCCACCCCAATTTGATGGCTCAAACTATCCCTATTGGAATGCTAAGATGACAACATATATCAAGTCAATCAATAGGAAAGTTTGGAAGGTGGTGGAGACCAAGATTGAGATAAAGGATCCAGAGAACCCCACCACCGCCGAAGAAGTGCTTCTCCAAAACAATGACATTGCTCTTAATGCCATTCATGATGCTATTGATGAGAGAACATTTGAGCAAATCAAGAAAATTGAGATGGCTCATGAAGCATGGAAGAAGTTGGAGGAATCATTTGAGGGCACTCAAGCCATAAAGGGTGCCAAGGCATATATCCTTAAGGAGAAGTTTGCTAGTTTTAAGATGAAGGAGGATGAGAGTGTGCCGGAGATGTTCTATAGGTTATAAGTGCTTGTCAATGATCTCAAAGCACTTGGTGAGAAGGTGGAGGACAAGGACTTCTCCCATAAGTTCTTAAGATGCTTACCCTCAAGATTTGGCACATTGGTCACTATTCTAGTGAGGAGTGGTTTGGACACCATGACACCAAACCAAGTGTTGGGAGATATAATGACCAATGACACATATAGAGATGATGATGAGAAGAAAGAAAAGAAGGAGAAGAAAGATGAGAAGAAGAAGAGTGTGGCATTCAAGGCCACATCATCCAAGGGCAAGGCAAAACAAGAATCATCAAGTGAAGATGAAGACTTGAGCTTTGATGAGATGGATGATGAGAAGATGGCTCTCTTTGTCAAGAGATTTGGCAAGTTCATGATGAAGAAGGGCTACCATGCTAGAAGAAAGAAGTCTTCATCCATGAACAAGGAAGAATCAAGAAGGTGCTTCAATTGCAGAAGCAAAGATCATCTTGTTGCTTAATGCCCATACAATAGTGACAATGATGACAACAAGAAGAACAAGAAGGAATAGAAAGAGAAGAAGGACAAGATGATCTTCAAGAAGAAGAAAAGGGGTGGTTCATATGTGGTCACTTGGGATAGTGATGCTTCCTCAAGTGATGATGATGATAGTGATGATGACAAGACCACCAAGAAGAAGGCACTTGCAAGCATTACTATCAATGAGAATCCTTCTGTCTTTAACACTCCATCATGCTTCATGGCTAAGGCCACTAAGGTACAAACTTGTGATGATGGAAGCAATGAGGAACATGAAAATGAAAATGAAAATGAAAATGAAAATGAAAATGAAAGTGATAGTGATGATAATGAACCAACTAAGGATGAACTACTTGACATGCTAGATGATGCTAAAGAACACTTTGACATTAAGAGAAGGGGATGCAAAAGCTTTCATAAGGAACTAAAAGCCCTTATGCAAGCCTTTGGTGAGCTCAATGCATCTCATGAGAGGCTAGAGGAAGCCCATGAGAAGCTTGGCAAGGCTCACAAGAAGCTTGAAAAAGCTCATTCTACTTTGCTTGATGAGCAAAATGAGAAGAAGCATGTTGAGACATGTAATGTAGGGTTAACTTGTGACCTAATTGATGAATCATTATATAAGCCTATCATTATTGCTCCCACTAACCCTTCTTGTAGAACTTCCACTTCCACCTCATCTAATAGTGATGGTTTCACATGTAATGACTCACTAATGGTTGAGAATGAGACCCTCAAGAAGAAGGTCAATGAGCTCACTCACACCTTGGCTAAGGCCTATGGTGGTGAGGACCGCTTGCTTATGTGCTTGGATAGCCAAAGAGCTTCTCCCTACAAAGAGGAATTTGGCTATACCCCAAGAAAGGCAAGGTGGCCTTTGCTCCTCATAAGACTAGTTTTATGAAGAACAATGGTCGGTTTTGCACTAGTTGCAAGCAAGTTGTCATAAAGAGCATGAGTGTAAGAACAAGAGCAAAAGTGCTAATGTATCCTCAATTAAGATTAACTCTTTCTATGTGCTTACTAAGGGTACAAATGGTGTGAAAGCTAAGTTCACTGATACACCATGGATGGGCTCAAAGAAGAAAGCTATTTGGGTGCCAAAGAGCTTGGTCACTAACCTTCAAGGACCCAAGCAAGTTTGGGTACCTAAAAAGAATTAATCTTCTTTTATAGGTCAATTACAAAGCCAGAGGAAGGTATTGGGTTCTTGATAGTGGGTGCACTCAACACATGACCGGTGATGCAACAATGTTCAACTCAATCAATACCAATGGCAATGATTGTTATGATAGTATCACATTTGGTGACAATGGCAAAGGCAAGGTCAAAGGGCTTTGTAAGATTGCAATATCCAATGACATGAGCATATCCAATGTGTTGCTAGTAGAGAGCTTGAACTTCAATTTGCTATCCATGACTCAATTGTGTGATCTTGGATTCAAATGCATATTGGGGGTAGATGATGTAGAGATCATAAGTGTAGATGACTCTAACTTGATCTTCGAGGGCTCTAGATATGAGAATCTATACTTGGTTGATTTCAATTCTAGTGAAGCTCAATTATCTACATGTTTGTTCACTAAGTCTGGCATGGGTTGGTTATGGCATAGAAGGCTTGGTCATGTTGGAATGAAATAATTGAATAGATTGGTCAAGCATGACTTGGTTAATGGCTTGAAAGATGTAGTGTTTGAGAAAGATAAGCTTTGTAGCTCTTGTCAAGCCAGAAAACAAGTTGGAAACACTCATCCACAGAAAAGCATGATGAGCACTAGTAAAGCATTTGAGTTATTGCACATGGATTTATTTGGGCCAACTCAATACACTAACATTGGTGGTAACAAATATGGCTTTGTGATAGTGGATGATTATACTAGATACACTTGGGTATTTTTTCTAGTGGACAAAAGTGATGTGTTTGCAACATTCAAATCATTTGTCAAGGGCATTCATAATGAGTTTGAAACAACCATCAAGAGAGTTAGAAGTGACAATGGTAGTGAGTTCAAGACCACTAGAATTGATGAGTTGTGTGATGAATTTGGAATTAGACATCAATTCTCGGCCAAGTACACTCCACAATCAAATGTCCTTGTTGAGAGGAAGAATAGAACACTCATTGATATGGCAAGGTCTATGCTTAGTGAGTACAATGTGAGTCAATCTTTTTGGGTTGAAGCTATCAACACAGCTTGCTATTGTAGCAACCGCCTCTATTATCACCCATTGAAAGAGAAGACACCATATAAGCTCTTGAATAGTAGAAAGCCCAACATTGCATATTTTCAGGTCATTGGTTGCAAATGCTATATATTGAAGAAAAGCACTAGATTGGGCAAGTTTGACAAGAACTGTGATAAAGGATTCCTACTTGGATACTCAACTACTAGCAAAGCATATAGAGTTTGGAATTTGGATAGTGGTACTCTTGAGGAAGTTCATGATGTTGAATTTGATGAAACTAAGGGTTCACAAGAAGAGAATGAGAACTTGGAAGATGTTAGAGGCATTCAACTTTCAAATGCCATGAAGAACATGGATGTTAGTGAATTGAGGCCTAGGCAAGTGAATGATGAAGAAGATGATCAAATGCAAGTGCTCTCTAACTCAAATGTGCAAGATGATACAAATCAAGCTAGTACAAGTGGCTCTCATAATAATAAACAAGATCAATTGGCTAGTGCATCATCTCAACCCAATGATCATGCAAGTGCAAGCAATCAAGTTCCAATCCTCCAACCAACCAATATTGCAAGGGATCATCCATTGGACACTATCATTGGTGATATTTCAAGAGGTGTGCAAACTAGATCAAGATTGGCTTTATTTTGTGAGCATTTCTCATTTGTGTCATCCATTGAACCAAAGAAGATAGATGAAGCATTCAAGGATGTTGATTGGGTGAATCCTATGCATGAAGAATTGAATAACTTCACAAGAAATCTAGTATGGGAATTGATAAAGAGACCAAAGGGACACAATGTGATTGGAACCAAATGGGTCTTTAGAAACAAGCAAGATCAAGATGGGATAGTAGTAAGGAACAAAGCAAGATTGGTAGCACAACAATATATACAAGTTGAAGGTCTTGACTTTGGAGACACATATGCCCCGGTTGCTAGATTGGAAGCAATTAGAATCTTATGAGCCTATGCTTGTGCCCACAACATCAAGCTCTATCAAATGGATGTCAAGAGTGCATTTCTCAATGGTTACATCAATGAAGAAGTATATATTGAGCAACCTCCCGGTTTTGAAGATGACAAGAAACTCGACCATGTGTACAAGTTGAAGAAGGCATTGTATGGCTTGAAGCAAGCACCTAGAGCATGGTATGAGAGATTGAGGGACTTCCTACTCTCTAAAGGGTTCATGATGGGCAAGGTTGACACCACTCTTTTCACCAAAAAGATTGGCAAAGACTTATTTGTGTTGCAAATCTATGTTGATAACATCATATTTGGATCAACCAATCAAGACTTTTGTGAAGAGTTTGGAAAGATGATGGCTAATGAGTTTGAATGTCTATGATTGGAGAGTTAAGTTACTTACTTGGCCTTCAAATCAAGCAATTGAAGAATGGTACATTTGTGAGTCAAGGCAAGTACATCAAAGACATGCTCAAGAAGTTTGGCATGAGTGATAGCAAAGCCATTAGTACACCAATGGGAACAAATGGCAACTTGGATAGTGATGCAAGTGGCAATATGGTGGATCAAAAATTGTATCAGTCTATGATTGGAAGCCTACTCTATGTGACTGCATCAAGGCCGGATGTCATGTTTAGTGTATGCATGTGTGCAAGATTTCAAGCCTCACCAAGAGAAAGTCATTTGAAGGCTACAAAGAGAATATTGAGGTACTTGAAGCATACACAAAATGTTGGTTTATGGTATCCCAAAGGAGCAAAGTTTGAGTTAGTTGGTTACTCTGACTTGGATTATGTGGGATGCATGGTTGAAAGGAAGAGCACCTCGGGTACATGTCAATTTTTGGGAAGATCACTTGTTTCATGGTCATCAAAGAAGCAAAATAGTATTGCATTATCAACCGCCGAAGCCGAATACATATCCACCAGTAGTTGTTGTGCACAAATACTTTGGATGAAGGCCACCTTGAATGACTTTGGAATCAAGTTCAAGAAAGTGCCATTGCTATGTGACAATGAGAGTGCAATCAAGTTAACCAACAATCCGGTTCAACATGCAACAACAAAGCACATTGATGTCCGCCACTATTTCATAAGAGATTACCAATAAAAAGGGGACATTTGCATTGAGAGTGTAGGCACCGAAGATCAACTTGAGGATATATTCACCAAGCCATTAGATGAGAAAAGGTTTTGCAAGCTAAGAAATGAGTTGAACATATTGGATTTCTCAAATATGTGTTGATGCACCTCCCCACTTATATGACATGCCTCTCCTTCGAGCAATCCAAGGTAAAAGTTGATTGGCATGGCATACATCCTTGCTAAGGACATGTTTAGTGCATCTAGTTGTTTTTCACATTTAATAGGCTCATTCATGAAAATCAAATGATTTTGATATTTGTATGGTACCACTATTGCTTCTATGCTTAATTTGGTCTAGTGGTAGCATATGACATATTTGTGGGCTTGTAAACCTAGTGTTTGATCTAGAAAATGAGCTATAAGTGTTTAACTCAACATGGTACAAGATAACCCTTATTTGAAGGTGTGAAGAAGCTTGTCCTTGGATCAAACCGAGTTAAATATCTTTGGCAAGTGATCTAGATTGGACCAAATTTGGGAAAATGATCCTCACCCCATTGATTGACATTGATAATTTTAACCTATTTAAAATTAAACCTTTGAGGTCATTGATGACAAAGGGGGAGAAATAGTGTACAAAGATAGTGAAAAGATAACAAAGGGGGAGAAATTGAGAAATTAACATAGGGGGAGAGATATGACAAAGTAAGGGATAAATTAAAATTTTGAGCACACAAGTAGGAGGAGCAAGCTCATAAACTTGGTGGATGCATTTGATTGTGCATTTCATATGTTTGTTTGCATGGCACAAGTTTTAAATTACAATATTTATGCTTGCGTGGTATATGCTAGTTATAGGATTGAATGATGAAATGAAAAACTAGCATGCATAGGTTAAGAAACTAGACCCTTGCTTCTAATGTTGATCTCATGGGGTATTCTAGTTTTTGTGTATGTCTAGTTACTAATGGTGCTAAGGATGGTAATTGGTGCACTCCAATTGGTATCATGCTTCAAAAGTCCATCTCTTATACCTTAGCATCATTTGGTAGATATTGTCTCCTATACTTCCTATCTAAGCATATGTGCAAGCTACAATCCAAACTCTTAGCATATATGTAGGAGGAGCAATTGCTACCATTTGGGATTCATGAAACTTGTCCATATCCTTTCACACATGGTAAATATGCTTGGGCAAGCAACATGGATTCAAATGAATTTTAATTCATATCTTTGTGAAAGGGTTGTCATCAATTACCAAAAAGGGGAGATTGAAAGCTCTAGTTTTGTTTTGGTGAATTGATGAAACCCTAAGTGCTAACCTAGTTTGTCAAAGTGATTATGAGATAGGTAGCACTACTCCAAGTGATGAAGCAATGGTGAAAATCATGATGATGGTGATGGCATGGTGATGATCAAATGCTTGGACTTGGAAAAGAAGAAAGAGAAAAACAAAAAAGCTCAAGGCAAAGATGAAACTTGATAGGAGCTTTTTTGTTTTGGTGATCGAGACACTTAGTGAGTGTGATTAGATTTAGGATTGATAGCCGTACTATTAAGAGGGATGAAACTCGTATCAAAATGTGGTTATCAAAGTGCCACTAGATGCTCTAACTCATTGCATATGCATTTAGAATCTAGTGGAGTGCTAACACCCTTGAAAAACATTTGTGAAAATATGCTCACACATATGCACAAGGTCATACACCTGGTGGTTGACACATTTGAGCAAGGGTAAAGAAGATTTTTAGTCATGCTAGTCACAGAGTGATCGGACACGTCCGAAATTGGGACCGAACGCGTCCGGTATTTTATCCAATCTTGGGGTTGTTAGACAGAAGTGATCGAACACGTCCGGAATCAGGACCAGACACATCTAATATTTGGACCCAAGGCGAGAGACTAAGTGAAAGTGATCGGACTCTGGCTCAGTGGAGTGACCAGACGCTGATGAGTTACTATTTAGCATCAGGTCAAAGTGATATAGCCCGATGCAGGATTACAGAGAGCGACTGGACGCGTCCAGTTACCACACCAGACGGGTCCGGTGTGAACCAGCAAGTCTCGGGTTTTTAGCACAATAATTCATCGGACGTTGGGAGCATCTATTCCAGTGTGATCGGACGTGTTCGATCGTCCCAGAGCGGCTCTAGGAGCTCTATGGACTCGACCAAACGCTGTGTCATCCGGGTCCAGTCATTTTCTAACAGCGCGTCCGATCATGTAGTATTACTATGCGTAGAGATAGCCATTGGGTGCCAATGGCTAAACAATTTGAAAGGGACATGTGGTGGTCACGCTATGACCGAACGCAGTGACCGGACACGTCAGGTCACCACACTAGACATGTCCGGTGCACATGACCTATGTGTTCGGTCATCCCGTAGTCAGCCTAATAATTGAGCCAACGGCTCTATTGTTTGGGGGTGTCTATAAATATCATTTGGTCGGCTCTAGTTTACTCTCTTCACCATTTGCATTGACATAACAATCTTGTGAGCTTAGCCAAAGTCCTCCCACTCATCTCCATCTTTGATTCGTCGTCTTTGTGAGATTGGGAGATAACACAGGTGCATTGCTTGAGTGTTTGCATCTAGAGACACTTGGTATTCGTGTTTCACTACAGGTTTGGCTTGTTACTCTTGGTGGTTGCCACCACTTAGATGGCTTGGAGCAGCGAGGATCATCGAGCAGAGGTTGGTGATTATCTCTGGCTCTGATCATGGTGTTTGTGAGGGATTCTTGACCTTTCCCTAGCAGAGAGCCAAAAGGTACTCTAGTAAATTGCTCTTGGCTTGTGTGATCCTCATCTTGTGTTGGTTGTGCAGCACCCTATTGAGTGTTTGGCGTGTGATGCCAATTAGCGCGTGAACCTCCAAGTGAGTGAATCGTCACAACGGGGACTAGCTTGCCAGCAAGCAAGTGAACCTCAGAGGAAAAATCATTGTGTCTCGATTGTCTCCTTAGTATTCATTGGTATTCACTCATTGGTCACTTGCCATAGCAGTATACCTCTCTACCACTCTCTTGTATTTCATTATACATTCACTTGGATAGAGCTAGTGGTAGTTAAGACTAGATAGTGTATCATTTAATTGTATTACTCTCACTAGGTTGATCACCTAGGTGTATATTAGTGACATAGCTTTGTTATGATATACTAGAGATCATAGAAAATAGAATTGGGTAGGTGGCTTGCAACCCCAAGTATAGTGCTAGCGCAAAATTCGCTTCACCATCTTATTGACTAATCATTTGTCTTAGTGTTGTTGTAGAAAATTTTAATAGGCTTTTCACCCCCCTTGATGAGGACATGACACCCATGCATATGACCATGTTTGGCGCATGGGATAGAGGGGAAGGAGGCCAGCAAGGGTGTCCAAATCAAGAAGGAGGCCCAAGGTTAATTCGGTTCGAGTCCCCGAGGTGGAGGCCCAAAACAACTCAAGTTCGAGTCTGCCTCGGAATCCAGGACTAGTCTGCCTTAAACTAGTCACCTAGGATGCATACAGACTCCATTTTAAATGATCCACATATGGATGGAAATATAATTTGATAAGGAAGCCAATCCAAGTGGATTCACGTCAAAAGCTCTTCGGAATCAACGGGAATCATCAAAACAAGTCAGCGTCTAGAATCTGCCAGGGTGCTGCGACACCTTCTTTTGGTCCGTTGGGCCGTGTATCGTGTTTGGGCCTATTAGGGGGCGCGTCCAGGGTAGGCGACAACCCTAAGACCTTTATAATCATATGCCACCACCATCATTAGGTTTTGGGTTTTGCTTAGATTAATCTGTAAAGAATAGTTTTGCCGTTCATCGATTTGTGAGACCCCAACTTCGTGAGTTTAATCATTCATCTGCAATTTGGTTGCATTCTTTCTTGTTCTTGCTTGTGTTCTTTGTTGCGTAAACAGGGATTAGCCTTTTTGGTGAGGTCAACCTGGTCCGTGACTCAGTTGATAACCAGAGGAGCTGTGGTGCTAAGATTGCAGGGTTCGATCTTTCGATCTAAAGCCGGATCGGTGTGTCATTCTACACCACAACGATAGTTACCATCACCTGACGGAAGATTAGGATCCCTGTCTACATTAAGTGGTATCAGAGCTAAGGTATACCGTTAGGTTCACATGTATTCCCTAGTTTGAGTGTTTCGCATTCGTCCCATAGTCCAATGCCATACTCGTTTTTCCTGTCCGAGAACCTTCTGCGCCATGGCCTTTGCATATTTCAGTTTCAGAGTCCGTCGTGTTGAGTTTGTGTCCTAGTCGAGGTCTTGTTGCTGGTTAGGTCATGTTAGAGTCCAGTTCGTGTGTTTTCCCCCATTGTTTCTATCAAATCTTTGCTGTTGTGACCAGTTTTGCGCACATTATTCCTGTTTTATCCTCTAATTCAGAGCCAATTCTTAAAACTGGTCTAGTTTTCGCATACGAACTCCATTTTCGATGTTCCATATATGCAAATCGATCAGAAAAAAATTTCAGATTCATCCATCCCCCGTTTTCTTAGGGTTTGAAATTTTTAGATTGGTCAAAAAGTGGTCACAAGATCCTCTTTTTGTGGTCACAAGGCTTTTGTCGATTTTGATCTAGTTTTCTGAAAATTCCACAGGCCACGTCTTTCACTTGTTTGAGCTCATATTTTCTATGGTTACTTCTCTTGTGCTCCTAAGTAAAGGAAAAATATCAAAAAAATAAAATAAAAAAGTCGAAATTTCCCAAAAAACAACGATAGCCCAAAAAATAGAAAAAAAGAGAGGGGCAAAAGAGGAACAATATTTAGAGGAGCACATAGAGAAGACCAAAGTGAGCTATGTTAGCATGTGTTGCCTGGTTCCTTATTTGTGTTGCTGTCTCCACCCACCATACTTGTTTTTCTCACACCTATCACCTTGCTATCCACCATACTTTAGTCACACACCTAGTACTTGCAACACTTTAGACCAGCAATGAGAACAAGTACTTTAGACTATAATTTAGCATTACTTTCTGTTACTGACTTGTGTGCCAGATATACATATTACTCTTTGTGTGCCTTCCAAGCTCCACAAACTCTTCAGATCAGTACAGACAAAGGGCCTTGCAATCTCGGTACCACTGCCTCACATGTATCACAAACCAGCCACCGGTTGTACCGCCTACTGCTTGTGTTGGTAAGAACTTTGTAAGAGCTTGGTAAGATGTTTCCACTTGCTGTGAAAAGTGACACCACTGCAACCACGTAGTCATTTGGTAGGGATAACTTTCACTGTTTGTTCCTTATTTTTGTGTTTACAATGACAGGTTGTTCGTATCCACCAACTTATGATGGTATAGGTGCTGATGAGTACATGGAGTGGGAAATTGCCATCGATAACATATTTCCTACTCGCTTTATGTGTCCAAGGAGGAAGGTAAAAAATACAGCTAGTGTTTTGCGACATTCTGCTTTATCTTGGTGGGAGTCTTTAGATCCTTCTGATAAACCTCAAACTTAGAATGATATGAAACTTCTTATGCGAGAAACCTTTGTTAATCCACCTCCTGTTTTGACTTCATATGCTGAGGTGCACCATTTAGAGGAAGAGTCTGTTATTATTCCTCTTGCTATGACTAACCTTCTGTAGAATAATGTACATAAGCAAGAGGATGACGTGGAAGAAAATGAGGAGCTCACAACCTCATATGCAAATTCAGAACCATCACTTCACCATGCACCTATTACTCCTGCTGAGAACACAGGTAATGCCCATGGTCCTACACTCACGGAAGGTGAAAATTGTCTTAATGTACTAAATTTTTCCACAAACCATGCTGTCATAGAGCAATTGTTAGTGGAACCCTCTCTTAATTTATCTTTGTCCCATGATAATTTGCTTGATGTTCCTTGTGACAAAGATGAATTGGATGAAGATGCTTCAGTTTTACATGTTTTGGAACCAGTGACTTGTGCTGAAAATAAACATGTTATTCATATTGCTACTAAAATTGATGAGTTCAAACTATTATCTTCTTTACATACTTTGGGTTACATTGAATTTGATGTTTTGTGTAACCTAGATTGTTCGGAAGAGAGCCTTTTTAAATATGCTGATTTGCCTTGGTTTTCTAAACACACATATCATGTTATTGGCAGATATAACAACAAGGGACAATATATGATACATTCAGTATACATTCGTAATAATATGAATTCTCCTTTTGTTGTACAAGATTATGATCGTTTAGAGGGCAGCCATAATAATACAAACATTTTCTCATGTTCCTTAAAGAAAACAATTCACTTCCAAGAAGGGGAGCATTGTTGGTTGCTACCTATGTCTGCTCGACCATCTATTCCTGCATTGTCTTTGGTTAGTTCTAATCTTTTACAGGATAGTGTTGACATACATCGTGTGCATTCGGATCATGGAGTCTACATGTTTGCTGAAATTTTTATGCGAGATGACATGCTAGAAACTTGGAAACATGGTCACGTTCCTTCTCACAATTATTTCAGTTTTCTTTGTCCTCACAACCCCGTTCTCCTTTATGTTGTGCAGGATTTGTTTCAAGCACAATCGACGCCGAGGAAGGCTTTTCATCAAGATGGGGACACTTAATGTAGATGGGGATCCTGATCTTCCATTAGGTGATGGTAACTATCGTTGTGGCGGAGAATGACACACCGATCTAACTTCAGATCGAAAGATCGAACCCTGCAATCTTAGCACCATAGCTCCTCTAGTTATCAACCAAGTCACAGACTAGGTTGACCTCACTAAGAAGGCTAATCCTTGCCTGTGCAATGAAGAACACAAGCAAGAACAAGAAAGAACACAACTAAATTGTAGATGAAAGATTATCTCACGAAGTTGGGGTCTCACAAACCGATGAACGGTAAAACTGTTCTTGATAGAATAATCTAAGCAAAACCCAAAACCTAATGACGGCGGCGGCGTATGATTATAAAGGTCTTAGGGTCGTCGCCTACCTTGGACACGCCCCCTAATGGGCCCAAACACGATACACGGCCCAACGGACCAAAAGGAGGTGTCGCAGCACCCTGGCAGATTCTGGACGCTGACTTGTTTCGATGATTTCCGTTGATTACGAAGAGCTTTTGACGTGAAACCACTTGTATTGGCTTCCTTATCAAATTATCTTTCCATCCATATGTGGATCATTGAAAACGGAGTCCGGATACGTCCTAGGTGACCAGTTTAAGGTAGACTGGTCCTGGATTCCAAGGCAGACTCGAACTTGAGTTGTTTTGGGCCTCCACCTTGGGGACTCGAACCGAATTAGCCTCGGGCCTCCTTCTTGACTTGGACACCCTTGCTGGCCTCCTTCCCCTCTATCCCATGCACCAAACATGGTCATATGCATGGGTGTCATGTCCTCATCACCCCTCTAGCCATTAGGACCTTTCACCTTCCTTCCCATCCATCTACATTGCAGCAAATGCCTCCTATGCAAGGAAGATCACCGTGCACCTACGCCGGCTGCGGCAGCGACAACCGTCCCCATGTCATATTGTAGATCACCTTGACGGTCAAGCGGCGACATAGCACACACCCCTTGTTGCTTAGCCACCTACTCATTGGTTCGCCGCCTCCACCTGTGATTCTTCCTCGCCCTTGACCCATCTCATGCACTGCCTCATAGTGTCATCGTCACTGGCACCGCTATTGAGCCTATAGAGCAATATGGTGACCAAATAGGCTACCAGATTGTGCCCGCCATCGGCAGCATGGGTGAGATCATCGAGGCATGGCTGGGGGCTATGCTTTTCCATGAATACGGTTTGTATCCTGGTAAGGAAGTAAGCCTCTAGGTTGCTAACTTGGGTCAGGCTAGCAAGGAGGGCGTCGTAGTTGACGGGGTCGACCCCCGTCCTCCCACGTCTAACCCGATCCAGTGCTAGACGCTAATCAATGGCGGGGTCACCGCAGATGTGGCACATGGATGAGCAGGTCGGTCATAGGCTGTGGAGGTTGTCCATGGGCTGATTCGAGGTCATAGTGAGGTGCCAGCGATCTCAATTTGCATGTCGATAGGGAGCACCATCAGCGACATGATTGCCGGTGTGGATGGAGCTACAGCGTATGGACGGCGGTGAGCTAGAGGGCTAGAGAGGTGGAGTGGCATGATGTGCATTGATTAAGGGGGAGGCAGGGGAGGTGGCCGAGTGGTGGTTACAGTAGGAGTTCTCTAAATACCCTCTGCGGACTGGCATGGGAACTCGTAACGATGACATAGTTCAATTTACCGGGTGGGAAGGCGACCGGGTGCATTGAGTGTACATTGTTTCCAATCCTAGGAGTCAAAACATGAAACAGGGGATGCCAACCAACCATGAAGCCTCCATCATCACATCCTATGGGAGAGCAACCGTTCAGCTCTCCTCTTTAAAATGACAAGTAGGTTGTAGAGAGCACCACCGACTGGGGTATTCTCTCATACATACATACCAGTAGACATCACATCACCTCCTCCAATCCCTACTCACTAGTGGCATGTAGAGAGAGCAATGGGGGCACTGGTGATCCAACTAGTATTCCACCGACTACGAAGACGAGGACAGCGAGGAGGTGAATCAACCGACGCCAAGCCCCGAGCGCGAGGAGGAGCCCACCAAAGACGATAGGGAGCCCACCGATGATGAGGAGGAGGCACTATAGGAGGAGGAGGAGAAGGAGGAGGAGGCACTGGTGGAGGAGGTGGAAAATATCACTGAGACCATTCCGTCGGGGTTTGGCCACATGCTGCCCAACAAGAAGCATAGGCTCAACCCTTCATCCCCCAACACGATCATGGAGAACGAGGATGACTCCTCGTTAGAGTAGGACGACGAGGAGGGTAGAGACAACAACGATGGCGGGAGCAGCAGCGTCGATTAGTAGGTTTAGTTCATTAGTACAGTAGCAGTAGGTCTTGTACTAACTAGTAGTAGTACAATGGTGGGTGCGTTGAGTGCACTTTTGGACTATTTCGAATGGCCTCATGTACCTAGATAAATATTAGGAATTAGGAATCAATTAATGGTAGTTTTAACTATTTTTTAGTGCTTTTCATGTATTTTGGAATGTGCTTTTGATGAGGGTGCACAGGTAATGGTTTTCTTTGAATAGTGAACAACATTACGATGAAATGAACAAACTGATATAAACACTGAACAAACACAGAATAAACAAGCGCACTGCCAATTACAGATTGAGATACATCAGCATTATTGACATCTAGAACATACCACAATTAACTAAGTTCAAACCATCGCCTAATTCATCTTGTTGCCCTTCCACTTCTGCACCATTTTTTGCATGTCCGGCCTATGGCAAAACGAGGGGGCAGACTGTCCTTTGGTTGTTGATTTTGCATGTCCAAGATAAAAGAGTTGGTCGAACACCAAATATATGGTGGCCTCATCTAATACAACATGGCCAGACTATGCTTTGATGGCATAAAAGATTAGGCACCTATTCCTAGGTTGGTTTTGTAGAGCTAGGCATGGCTACATGCATAATAAGAGGAGAGCAGTGCTACTAGAAAGATAACATAACATCAAACCAGACATCATATATATATATATGTGGAGTACAGCAATGATACGAGTTCAGACTACATAACCATGCCTTCATCGACCATAATAAGAGGAGAAACACACCACACTAGTCATACAACTACTACATAAACATACTAGTTGTAGCTATAGATGATTAACATGACTTCATAGTAGAAATGAGCACCAAGCAGCATACTCGTCCTAACTACAAATGTTTACATGACTTGATACAACTAATTAATTCAATGAGTGGTGCCATCCCACAGCTCTAAGCAAGTAATGCAACAAGGGTACCTATAGGCATGATCAAAATCCAATGCCTACAAGGTAAACCTGCCTAGGTTGAAACCAACAAACCTCTCTGCCACGTCAAACCAGAGGATCACTTCTCCTGCTCCCACCATGGGGCACCAGGAGCCGATCCAGCGAAGATGAGCTAGAACACGATAGGGCCACCTCTGTATAGCCCTTAGACATGTCCTCAGCAGACAATGAGTGGGACCACAACATTGTAGGAGACCCGCTCCTACCTTGGGGCGCTGGGAGCAGATTTGACGATGGTGAGCTCGACCATGATGGTGCCACTGACGATGGCGAGTTGGACCGCACCAGGGGCAGCGGAGGCAAGTGAACCACTAGTGCTGGTGGCGTCAATGTCATCATTGTAGGCAATGGGAAGACTAATGCCAATGTAGGGGACGGTGTGTGGGACTACATGCCTGCGATGACGGCGAGGTGGACCGCACCGAGAGCGGTGGTGGCAAGTGAACCATCATTGCTGGTGGCATCAACGTCATCATCGTTGGCGACTGGGAGACAAATGGTAGCCTAGGAGGTGGCATGCAGGAGCACGACGGGTACTAGCAGTCAAGAAGGGTATGAACAGGCATTGAAGCGGGGTCCGCCAGTGCATTGGAGGAAGCATGGACCGAAGCCCGACCATAGTTCCTTGAGGTGGACTTGGAGCGCTTCATGGGGACAACCTTCATGGGAACCAATGGAGAGGCAGAGATGGGGACTTTGCGAGGCAGTGTGAGGCCAGGGCTTTTGGCAATGCAAGGGGAATGAGGCCAGGATTTGTACACACACGGATGCTAGGGCTAGAATAGGCTTTTGACATGACCGCATGACGTTTTACTAGTACTATCTGAGTAGTGAATATTTTAGATGGTTGGAACTTCTGTCATCTGGTGAAGTATACAGTGTAGTCCATTCCAAGCAGTCGTAGGCTCATGGCAGTAGAGGGGCAGCAACTAGCTAGAGATGGCTACATGGTTTCATAGGTTCTGATCATCTGCACACCCTCAGCTATGTTTGAAGCTGCCGCTTTAGGAATCCAATACCTTACTACTTCATGCATGTAGCCATAGACAGTGCAACTCCTATTTGTAGCACAGCCAATTAGGCAAAAGTTCTACTCATAGCTTAGTACAAGAGTTACATGTCTGGCCCATTCAAATTTATGCTGCTTGGACTATCAGGTGATCATACGGTTTATTCTATCCTACGAGATTAAATACTCAGCAGGCGGACTTTCTTGCATTCGCAGTAAAAGTCAACAGCTATGGCTCCTCTGTTCTACATTAGATCGAGGCGAGACTTGTTCAGATGAACTCCTCGCTCCATGGTTGTTTCAAGGTCAACAAATTTTATCAAAGACACGAGTTGGCCTCAGTAGAGATCAAAGGCAATCATGAATGTTTAGCATATTATATAGATTGGATCAAAGACAACTAGAAAGAAATTTGTAGCAAAAAGCAATCAACAAGGGGTACAAACTAGCTACAAAATGACCAAAGGACCTGAGCAACACCATGCTCAACAAAGTTTAACCCACCTAATACAAAGTTCAACAAAAGTTAACACCAACACGCAAATAAGAGTTCACATATTTGCAAGGGCATCCCATAGATCAAACCTATTCATGACTGCTAATACTACTGATACGTCCCACAGATAGGGTCAAGGCTGGCATGTAGGATTAGTTCCATGTCCACCTTCTCTAAGATGGCGTTGGGGGTCGGCTCAAACTCTCGACCAAATCAGTGATGTCATCGTCCTTCGATCCTAGCGAAAAACCTTGCTCCGCCACCCAGACGTTCACCGCTATGCCAATCTAAAGCTAGGCAGTAGCCAAGCGCCATGGCAGCCCCCTGATGAATGGCTTTAGTCACCAAGGCTCGAAGGCAGACCAGCAGAGCTTGGAGGAGCTCCTCTGTGGTGATCGGATTGTCCATTATTTCCATGAGGAAGGCCACATCATAGGTGGCTTGCATGCACAGCTATAGGGTCTAAACCCACATCCTTAGTTCCATAAGAAGGTTCATCATGTTATGGGCCTGCTCCTTGACCATCGCCTAGTTGGCCCACACCTAGGAGGCCTCATTCTCAGAAACTAGAAGTGCGTCGCGTGCGGCGTCCAGCTCACTGTGCAACATCTTGGCGTTCAGCCTAGACGATGACAACAATGCTTGGACCTTGTGGTAATCCTTCAATAATTGATGTTAGTCTACGTCGTCTGAGTATTCACCCACTTCAAAGCCAGAGGGCTATGCGGGGGCACACAGGCTTGGCAGTGGCGAGTGGCGATGGGATGACTCTCTAGCAACACCGGGGGAAAGCCCCACAATCGAGGATGGTCCCATCATATAGAAAGCGCTACACAATTCAAGTCAAGTTCAAGCCCATATAGGATAAGGGGGAGAGCGATCGGATTGAAAATTCAAATGACTTATACCGAACTGACCGGCACGGCATGGCATAGAGTCACAGGTGGCTACCCCCCATCGATGGATGCCTCTTGAGGATGCTTTCCAAGCACGATCACAGATGAAGAACCGGGCTCTAGGGCCATCGAGGCTCAGGACACCATCATGCCTGTGTTCACCTACTGAGAAAGTAGGCACATTCCAAATACTAGTTAAATTAAACAACATGAACACATACTAGCTATTGTGAGCATTGCTCGCATATTCTAGTTAAATGAAGATAAACAACATGAACAGCGGTATGGTGATGATTCGCCTTCGACGGGGGAATGGCAGTGGGTTAGAGACCACACCGATGAGAGGTCCATCTGTCAGAGGAGGATTTCTGGTGCGGAAGGCATCTAGGGCCTCCCCATCGCCATGATCCTGCGTGGACACTCCAATGTTATCATCATTAGATCGTCTACCTCCTCCAAGTGGATGAGGATGCTCGACTCGATTGTAGAGTCCATTGTTCCCTAGAACTCCCACTAGGGGTGGCCCCTCATCTTCAAGGAGAGGACCCGATGGCTAAAGAAGGTACAAATCACCCTCGGTGTCATCAATCCCCGGTCCTTTAGATCCTCGATCGCATCCAGCAATAAGCGCAAATGTTGCTGTTCTAATAGGGTTGGTGGCCTCGACCATGATTCTAGCGTGTTAGGATATAGCCGGTCATGAGAAAAAGTTGGCAGCAATGGCTGCTCATTGTTGGGGATGTAGAGCCACCTATGCTCCCAATCTAGGTCTGTAGCATAGTGGCAGTCAAGGCTCAGGTAGCGCTCCTCCAATCTAGGACGGACTTCGATCAAGGCACCCCCATGGGACAATGATAGTGCCAAGAGGATGCTGATGGAACCACCTAGAAAAGAAACCACCATAGATCATAATGGATAGGTATTCCTAGGAAGCCCTCGCATAGCATGATGAAGACCAAGAGGTGGAGGATCCCCTCTAGAGTTAAGTTGTGGAGGTTGAGCCCGTAGTAGTAGAGCAACCACCTCAGTAAGGGGTGTGCCGCCCGCCAAACCCAAGAAGGTGGAAAGGAATGAAAGAGACAACCTCATTTTCCTTTGGCCTTGGTTCCACTTTGGTTCTCACCAGGACTCTCCACCTGAGCTTCTCGGCAGCCTCTGGGATCACCCCCTCTTTCGTAACTGGTCAAACTTAGCCTGGTCGACAGACGACCTCATCCACTCCGCCATGGTCCTAGCAGGAGGTGTCGGTGGCACAGTAGGGTGGAAGGCAAAAGCTTTGGGATGGAATCAGGAGCTCTGGAGAGAGAAGGTAGCAGGGATAAACCTTCCCTCTCTTGCCCTTGTCTTTGCTGCTATAGTTGGGGCCGCCGACCACCCCATGACTGAGACATTTCCATAGGTAGGCAGCAGGGCTTCGCCCCGTCCTATCAATGCGATGGGCCAAGAGGTGATGTCCCCTGCTATAACAGGCTATTGACGCAACCCATGCATGCGTGCTTGTGTGGGAATGTAGGAGAACGTCGTCCGGGTAGTCAAAATTTCAAACGGCCGGATGGAAAAACATGCCATTTGCCTATTAAATTAGAATTCAGGGCCCATTGGGTAGTCAAGAAATAGAACATGGACCTCCACCTAGCTAGCAAGAATCGCCAAATACAACTAGCTGAACTTGAAGAGTGGAGAGAAAAAGCATATCACAACTCCAAAATCTACAAAGAAAGAACAAAGATATGGCACGACAAGAGAATCAAACATAAAGAATTCAATCTTGGCGACAAGGTACTGCTGTTCAATTCAAGAGTAAAACTCTTTGGACATGGTAAATTACGAAGCAAGTGGGATGGACCTTTTGAGGTCATCAACACTTCAACTCATGGAGCCATCACCATCCAAGATGATACAGGTAATACATTTAAGGTAAATGGCCAACGCTTGAAAATTTATCTCGAGCCTCAAATCAACATGATTGAAGATCTTGATGTGATTGAGTTTATAGAAATCCTACATTAGAGATCGTTCAGTCTTCACAAAAAAACAACAATAAAAATGGAACCTTCCCATCTGAATAATATTTTAAAATTTTAAATTTCAATCTTGTTTCATGTCTTTTTATTTTAATCCTATAGTTGAATAAATTTGGACTCTCTAGTGCCCCTCACCAGAAGAGTCCCCTTTGTTTTCACCATTTTTTGTCTATCAATAAAAGCTAGGTACAGTTTTGGAGAAGTGTGGGGGTTGTGCCAACCCCCATTGTGAACAAATGCGCCAAAGCACATCATAAACTGGTGAAGGAGCCTGCTGTGGCAGAACCTCCTAAGAAATTGGGCCCACATGCATCTATCGTTGTCTCAACAGACCTTTGATAGCGTACATGAGTTCCCAATAACTTAACAGGTCTGTCGGGTGTCCTCGGGAAACCCGAATCATCCACGATTCTTTTTCGAACAGGATCCCAATCATAGACATTGTAGATTACAATAGTTTATTCAAATATATACATCAGAGTAAAAGATAGCGGAAGTCTTAAGATAACATAGTTTACAAACCAGTTGTTTTCAAACTTACAATACCATAAGTGTCATACAACCATAGTAGCCAAATAACATTACATTAACATTATTTATCATACAAACTAGCGCCTTGTCCAAAGGCCATTCATCATTCCTCATCATCATTGACTTCAAACACAGTCATGCAGCAGGGACCAAAACAAGCCTGTGCATGCGACTCACCTGCAACAAGGGTTAACAAACCCTGAGTACAAAAGTACTCAACAAGACTAACCCGACGTAAAAGGGGGTGTAACTTTTGGAGATGCAGATGTTGGGGCAAGGTAAGGATGTAGCAAGATTTAAAGTTCTTTGCCAAAAGCTTACTATTCTTATCCTATTTTCAAGTTTTACCCCTAAGTCCTTTTAGTTCATTATCTCAACTAAATGTACATTTCCCATGTTCCAATCCTTCTCATTCCATTCTTTTCTCATATTTTAGTAATTCACCAGTCCTACATTGCTTCTATAATGAATCGAGTCTCCATATCCGTGGAGCACCGGCAATTCGAATTGATTCAAGTCCCAGCTAGGGATTCCTTATCACACGACATATGTAGAACTTAATCTTGCATATATCAACCTCGCTACCGGATCCTCCTATACTAAGCCATCTCCACGCCACCCGAGAGCACAGCACACCTCAAATCCGGCCATATTCTAGCCACAAGGGTACATGCTACTCCCGCCATCTCTCCACTCCCAGTGCATGGGCATTCGTCTTAGTATCGGATTAGCCAAAGTAGGCTTACTGGAGTATGTGACTAGTACTACAAAGTGTCTCATTCAGAAGATCCACAATGAGTGGCCTTTAAGCGACATAGTCGGCAACATTACCCAAAATTCAAGATAAGTCACCCGACTAGTCTCTAGTTCATTCTATCTTCTTTCTTCCTTTGGCCAGTATGCCATCTTTGATTGTACCGAAACTTTTACTTTGAAAACCTACCATAAGCATACTAAGCATTCTACGCCTTTGTAAATGAAATCATCTTCAAGGATGGTAAACAATTAACAAGGTAGGCAATGCATCAAGTAGGTAACATTTGAATAAATCAACTTAATGCAATAGGTAACATAGGTGATAAACTTTTCAAAGTAAACAAGGTAAGGGTTTAATGCATAAACCGGGGCTTGCCTTCGTTGATGATCTTAGGTTCTGAACCAGTACCACAATTATCGAATCCCGTGACAACCAGGGATTCTTCCAGAACTTGCTCAACTAGAATCATTTCACTCTCAGAGTCTACACAAAATGATAACATATGCTTTAACATGATGATAATGTAAACATGATGCTATCATGGTACATGAAATATAACAACACCTCGAATACAACTGTTTTTCACGGTACAGTTGCAAGCCAACAAAACCAACTTGCAATTCTACCATCAAGGACCACACATGTGACTTGACCAAACTGATCTTGAAACCCCACTAGTCACAAAACATGATCAAAACAAGATCAAACATTAATCAAACACTTAGGGTTTGCTTTTATTTATTTTTGAATTAATTTGGAAATAAGCCCAAAAATGAACTTGTCAGTGACACTCGTCAGTGACACAGACACAGAACACGGCAGCGCTGCCATCACTGGTCAGCCAAAACGTGCCAACAGCAAGTCTCCGGTGAGACGGATAGCACCAACATGATCTACAACATGCCGCGAATCTATCCTAGCCCTCAAAACGGCAGCAGGCACACCAGAGGGAGCTCCACGCCGGCCATGGCGGCGCGGGCACGACGACACACGGCGTAACCCCGGTAACGATGCAGTAGAGGCTAAAGCGAAGCGAGCATCACGCTCAGGAGCTCACCATGATCACGCCGGTGTGCTTGGTGAAGACGGAGATGGGCTGGAACATCCTGGCCATGGCGAGGTCGATGGTGGTGAAGCTCCGGCCGGTCTCGGGGAAGAACGCGTTGCGCCGGGCGATTCCGGCCAACACAAGCGACGCGAGCAAGCCAAAGAGGAGCGCAAGGTCAAGGCGATCACACTAGCGTAGATAGGCACAACGGACGCGGTTCGATGGTGGCTACAGCGAGCGGCGGAGCTGATCGGTGGCGGAGCAGAGCAAAGGGGAAAAACGGAGGGCGACGGCGACGGTGCTCCTATTTATAGCAGGGGAGAACGCGCCCGGCGTCAACAGCTCATGCACGAGCTCACCATGGAGCTTGCTGCGTGTCAACACGTGAGAAAGTGGCGCAAAACTATGTGGCGCCGGCGGCAAGCAGGGAGGTGGCGCTCAGCTGGATTTTGATTTTTGAAGTATTTACAGAATTGCCACTGCGTTTATTTTGCAAATTACTCACAAATTTTCTAAAGAAGTTGAAAATATCCAAAAATGAAAGTTCCTCAACTTTTCATACTCTACAACTTTGCTTCAAGGAATATTTTCAAATTCTACCTCCATTTTGAAATTTGAATTTGGGGTGCATTTAAGCATTTGAATCATTTCAAAATTACTCCAAATTTTATATGTAAACTTGAAAAACTTTGAATACCAAAGTTAATCCTTATAAAATAAGCTTCAACTTTCCTTTTTGTCACAACCCCAAATTCCAAATGGATTTTGAATTAGACAAAAGGGGCAAAAAGGACCTTTATGATTTGAATTTGAATTCAAATTTGATTTGTTTAACTTTTTACTTTAACTTTGATTTTTTACCAGTAACATGGCTCATTAGGGTTATTTGAGTCAAATGACACATGGCCTCACATGATCATATGAAATTTGACCCTTGTGGCCATGATCTTTATTTAGAGTTTGAATCACATCACACATAAAATAACAATTTATGAAATAAAGCTTATTTAGTGAATGCATTCAAAATTTTCTACTTTATGAATGCTTTGCAATGCATATGATGACATGTTAAGTTTTAGTGCTAGGTCAAAACACCAGAGGTGTTACAACTCTTCCCCCTTAAAGAAATCTCGTCCTGAGATTTAAAACCTAAGGCTAAGTAATGGAAAAGGAAATGTGTCAAGCTAACACATCATAACATTATTCAAAAGGCTTGTGAGGGGGTTTTCCATTCTGTTGACAAATGAGACAAGTTACAATATAGACAAGGTATTGCAACTAGATAGAAGCGAAGAAGTTAGGAAGGTTTTCTTCTAAGTAATCCTCAGACTCCTAAGTAGCTTCATCTTCAGTGTGTTGATTCCATTGTACTTTGTAGAACTTGATTGTACGTCTTCGAGTGACTCGATCTTTCTAATCTAAGATTCTAATGGGGTACTCAGGATAAGTCAAGTCAGGTTCTAGTTCTATATCACCAAAGTCGATCACTTGGTCAGGTACGTGAAGACACTTCTTTAACTAAGATACATGGAAGATATCATGCACAGCCGACATGTGATCTGGTAACTTGACGCGATAGGCGACCGGTCCACATCGTTGTTGGATTCGAAAAGGACCGACATAACGGGGTGCCAACTTTCCCTAAATCTCAAAACGATGAACTCCTTTCATCAGCGATACCTTGAGGTAGACATGATCTCCCACTTTGAATTCTAGCGGTCGTCTCCTCTTATCAGCATAGCTTTTCTGTCGGGATTGAGCTACCTTCATATTAGCTTGTATGAGTTTAACTTTCTCTTCAGCTTCCTTGACCACATCCAGTCCAAAGAACCAACGTTCTCCAGCTTCTAACCAATTTAAAGGTGTCTGACATCTATGGCCATACAATGCTTTGAATGGTGCCATTTTAATGCTCTCTTGATGGCTATTGTTATATGAGAATTTAGCTAAGGGAAGACATTCATCCCATTTAGTACCATAAGAAAGGACACATGCTCTTAACATATCTTCAAGAATTTGATTTACCCTTTCAGTCTATCCATCTGTTTGTGGATGACAAGCAGAACTGTGGATAAGTTTGGTTCCCAAAGACTTATGTAGACTTTTCTAAAACATAGATATGAACAACGACCCTCTATCAGAGACAATGGTCTTGGGTGTCCCATGTAGACTGAAGATTCTATCAAGATAAAGCTTTGCATACTGTTCTGCTCAATATTTATCTTTGACTGGTAAGAAGTGAGCTATCTTGGTTAGGCGATCAACAATAACCCATATAGAATTGTAGCCTACAGATGTCCTGGGTAATCCCACGATGAAGTCCATACAGATATCTTCCCACTTCCAAGATGGAACTGGCAATGAATGTAATGGACCTGCAGTCTTCATATGAACTGCTTTAACTCTCTGACAAATATCACACTTGGCTACATATTGAGCTATTTCTATTTTCATTTTAGTCCACCAATATTTCTTTCTCAGATAATGATACATTTTGTTGCTACCCAAATGAATGGAGTATCTTGTAGAATGAGCTTCATCAAGAATCTGCTTTCGCAGCTCTGGATTTTTGGGTACTACCAATCTATCCTTGAACCATATAACATCTGATTCATCAATCTTGAAACATGTTGGTTTTCCAGATCTGACTTTATCCTTGATATGGGCTATACCCTTACTTTTCCATTGAGCAATAATGATCTGATCTTTGATAGTGGACTCAACTGCAATATTGGATAGGGAACCTTGTTCTATGATTTGTAAATTCAGATGCTCCATCTCTTGACACAATGTTCATTGCATAGGTTCTACAGTCAGACAATGGCAATGACTCTTGCGACTCAGGGCATTGGCAACCACATTAGCCTTGCCTGGATGATAATGCACTTCTAAGTCATAATCTTTGATAAGTTCTAACCATCTTCTTTGCCTCATATTCAACTCTGACTGAGTGAAGATGTATTTCAAACTTTTGTGATCCATATAGATATGATAGATATTGCCCAATAAATAATGTCACCAAACCTTGAGTGTATGAACAACAGCAGCTAATTCAAGGTCATGGGTGGGATAATGTTCTTCATGCTTCTTGAGTTGTCTGGAAGCGTACGCTATGACTCTGCCTTCTTGCATAAGAACACAGCCAATACCAATTCCAGATGCATCACAATAGATATCAAACGGCCTCTCGATATCAGGTTGTGATAATACTGGTGTAGTTGTCAGCAACTTCTTTAATATCTAAAAGGCCTTCTCCCATTCTGTTGACCATACAAACTTAGTTTGATTTTTCAGCAGTCCAATAATTGGCTTCGCAATTCTGGAGAAGTCAGGGATGAACCGACAATAATACCCTGCCAACCCCAGAAAACTACGAACTTGATGAACAGTTGTAGGTGCTACCTTGCTCGGATCAACAGCTATACCTTCAGCAGATAACGCATGACCCAGAAATTGTACTTCCTCTAACCAGAATGCACATTTACTGAATTTGGCAAATAATTGGTGGTCTCTTAATCATTGTAGAACAATGCGGAGATGTTCTGCATGTTCCTCTTTACTCTTAGAATAGATAAGAATGTCATCCATGAACACCACTACAAACTTATCCAACTCAGGCATGAAAACTGAGTTCATCAGGTACATGAAATGAGCCGGGGCATTAGTCAACCCAAAAGACATGACTAGATACTCATATAGACCATATCGGGTGGTAAACGTTGTCTTCGGCACATCTTCTCGTCTGATCTTAATCTGGTGATAGCCTGATCTCAAGTCTATCTTTGAGAACACCTTAGCTCCCGCAAGTTGGTCAAAAAGCAAATCAATTCGGGGTAAGGGGTATTTGTTCTTTATGGTGACTTCATTTAATGGCCGATAGTCAACACATAACCTTAAGGTTTGGTCCTTCTTCACAAAGATAGCAGGGCATCCCCAAGGTGATGAACTGGGTTGAATGAAACCCTTGTCTAACAACTCTTGTAGTTGCATTTTTAATTCTGCTAGTTCTTTGGGTGGCATCCTATATGCTCTTCTAGACACTGGTGTTGTTCCTAGTTTTAGATCAATTCTAAACTCTACATCTCGGTCTAGTGGCAGACCAGGCAGATCATCGGGAAAGACATCCATAAATTCACATACCCCTAGAATTTTCTCGGCTTTTTCAACAGTAGTTGCACAGACTATTTCCACTATACTCTTAGGAAAGGGAAGTTGGATGAGAAGTTGGGTTTTGCTGTCATGTGCATTTACCCTTATGGTTCTACGCAGGACATCTATGATAGCCCCGTGTTGAGTTAACCAGTTCATACCAAGGATCACATCTATATCTTGATCCTTTAATATCAGCATATTGGTAGGGAACTCATAACCTCCCAAATTAATAGGTACATGCTGAACTACCTCCCTTGTATAGATTCATCCCCCGGGCGACTGTATATGATATGGTTCTTTTGTTTTCCCAATAGCTATCCCATGCTTCACAACAAATGTACGATTGATGAATGTATGGGATGCACCAGAATCAAATAAGGTAATTGCAGGATGCTTAGCAATGGGAAACATACCCATCATTACTGGTTCTCCTTTTGGAATAGATTCCACCTGAGTATAGAAGACCCTTCCAGTTTTCTTCTTAGCCTGACCCTTCTGACTATTCTAAGCATTGTCCTTGTACTGATTCTGAGCTAGAGTAATAGGGGCTTTGGGTGCATCAGGATGGTTCTTCCTGGGATACAGACATTCTCAGGAAAAGTGTCTAGGTTTACCACAATTATAGGATAATTGTGATTCTAGGGAGTAGCATTGCGGTTTGCATTATTTGTATTATTTTGCTGCTGCGGTGCCTAATGAGGATAAGGCGTATTAGTTGCAGGGCGAATAAAGATTTGCTACCTGCCTTGGCCTTGTTGTGGGCGGAATGGTGCACGGCCATGATTCTGAGGATGGTAGACTATCTTTTGACGCTTTCCACTCGATGATCCGGAAGCAGATATTTTCTTTTTCTTCGCCTCCTTGTGTCAGCGGTAATTCCCCTCTGAAGCGATAGCAATGTTGATTGTCTCATGATAAGTTGCGTTACCATAAGTTGCCATCATGGTCTGAAGTTTAGTGTTCAGGCCTCTAAGAAAATGATTCTTCTTCTTCCTATCAGTATTCACATACTCTATAGCATACTGCGATAGGTGATTGAAGCACCCAACACAGTGCATCACCGGGTGCTCCCCTTGCTTAAGTGCCAAGAAGTCTTCTAACTTCATGGTCATCACACCATCTAGAATATAGTGTGCTCTAAAGGCATCCTAAAACTCCCTCCAGGTGATTTGGTGACCAGCGGGCTATACTGCTACCAAATTTGCCCACCAAGCACCAACAGCTCCTCGGAGTTGCTGTGCCGCAAACCTCGGTTTCTAAATCTCGGTACAGTGAATTAGCTCAAACTTTTGCTCTATTGTCCTAAGCCAATCGTCAGCTTCTAAAGGCTCTTCTGCCTTAGAGAACACAGGCGGACATGTGTCAGTAAAATCAACATAGGTTGACTCATCCTTTCCATTATTACGGCAGCCATGATTAGGGTATGGTGCCTATTGGTTCTAAGACAATTCCCTTAATAACCTAACATTTTCTGCCATTGCATTGACAAGTGCGGCTATGGCATCTGCCATAGTCGAAGGCATTGGTGGAGGGTTTGGGAAATCATCCTCGTCATGCGAGCCACTAGCACCAGCTCGGGTGATAGGACGAGGCATCTGTTAGAGAAAACATGTTTACTTACATTATTATTTATTGAAAGCAGTTAAAAGGTTTCATGCTACAAAGGGTTACTTATTTAAATTACATGTCTTGTATCCCACAAGACAACCTTGGTTTTCTAGGAAAGCAGTAAAGGAACTATTACTACTCCGTGCTCTCAGTCATCGGCGTCCATGCCCATATCGAACGAAACCTCATCTTCATTTGAGAAGTACACTAACTCCTCAGGATCCTCCTCCTCTTCTTCATTCTCAACTTCTCCTGGATCTACAATCATTTCTTCATCTGTAACTTCACCATCCCCATGAGGAGGATGAAGTTGAGCATATAGCACGTGGACATTCTCATGAAGAATGGCATTGTCCATCTCTAGGTCTTCTACATAGAACTCCAACTCATGGACGCGTTCATTGGCTGCATCCTCTCATGTCCAGGCTTCATTCCATAGCTCCATGGTCATGGTGATGCCCCTTTGCATTTCTGCTAGCTCTTCTTGATCTTTGGCATGAGCTCAACAAAGAGTGTTGAGCTCCTTGGTAAGGTTCTTGATGTTGGTGGGATTGCTTGAAGCTCCTTCATCTCCTAGGGTCTTGGAACTTCCTTCACCAAGCTCATGGTTTCACAGTGCCAACTGGTGATGAGGGACTAAGCTCATGGTTTCGCGGTGCCAACTGGTGATGAGGGACTCCATGAGGTCCCGTGGACTTGCGTGCGGTTACCTTGGTCTTTGCCATAGCCTATAGAATTTAGGGTAGGACTATAAGAATAGCTAGAGGATAATGGAGGTTAGCAAGAATGGGATTGACATTACTTACCCAACCACTTCTTAAGGGGAATTATTATGCAAGGTGTTCAAGCATGATGCATGAATCGATCTTACGAATCTAGGTACAAAAGATTTATATAATCATAAGTACTAGATTTTTAATACATAGGACAAACCTAATCATATTATCCGCCATGAACTTTCAAATAAGATAGGATTGAGTCTAGATTAAAGGTAAGAAGAAAGAAATTTGAACTTTAAAATATCAAGTTTACTTTCTTTGATCCAAATCAATTTGAAGGTTTTTCAAAGTAACCTACAATGATTTTAGATAGGAATTGCTCTGATACCAGCTGTGGCAGAACCTCCTAAGAAATTGGGCCCACATGCATCTATCGTTGTCTCAACAGACCTTTGATAGCGTACACGAGTTCCCAATAACTTAACAGGTCTGTCGAGTGTCCTTGGGAAACCCGAATCATCCACGATTCTTTTTCGAACAAGATCCCAATCACAGACATTGCAGATTACAACAGTTTATTCAAATATATACATCAGAGTAAAAGATAGCGGAAGTCTTAAGATAACTTAGTTTACAAACCAGTTGTTTTCAAACTTACAATACCATAAGTGTCATACAACCATAGTAGCCGAATAACATTACATTAAAATTATTTATCATACAAACTAGCGCCTTGTCCAAAGGCCATTCATCATTCCTCATCGTCATTGACTTCAAACACAGTCATGTAGCAGGGACCAAAACAAGCCTGCACATGTGACTCACCTGCAACAAGGGTTAATAAACCCTGAGTACAAAAGTACTCAACAAGACTAACCCGACGTAAAAGGGGGTGTAAGACTTTTGGAGATGCAGATGTTGGGGCAAGGTAAGGATGTAGCAAGATTCAAAGTTCTTTGCCAAAAGCTTACTATTCTTATCCTATTTTCAAGTTTTACCCCTAAGTCCTTTTAGTTCATTATCTCAACTAAATGTACATTTCCCATATTCCAATCCTTCTTATTCCATTCTTTTCTCATATTTTAGTAATTCACCAGTCCTACATTGCTTCTATAATGAATCGAGTCTCCATATCCGTGGAGCACCGGCAATTCGAATTGATTCAAGTCCTAGCTGGGGATTCCTTATCACATGACATATGTAGAACTTAATCTTGCATATATCAACCTCGCTATCGGATCCTCCTATACTAAGCCATCTCCACGCCACCCAAGAGGACAGCACACCTCAAATCCAGCCACATTTTAGCCACGAGGGTACACGCTACTCCTGCCATCTCTCCACTCCTAGTGTGTGGGCATTCGTCTTAGTATCGGATTAGCCGAAGTAGGCTTACCGAAGTATGTGACCAGTACACGCTACTCCTGCCATCTCTCCACTCCTAGTGTCTCGTTCAGAAGATCCATAATGAGTGGCCTTTAAGCGACATAGTCGGCAACATTACCCAAAATTCAAGATAAGTCACCCGACTAGTCTCTAGTTCATTCTATCTTCTTTCTTCCTTTGGCCAGTATGCCATCTTTGATTGTACCAAAACTTTTACTTTGAAAACCTACCATAAGCATACTAAGCATTCTACGCCTTTGTAAATGAAATCATCTTCAAGGATGGTAAACAATTAACAAGGTAGGCAATGCATCAAGTAGGTAACATTTGAATAAATCAACTTAATGCAATAGGTAACATAGGTGATAAACTTTTCAAAGTAAACAAGGTAAGGGTTTAATGCACAAACCAGGGCTTGCCTTCGTTGATGATCTCAGGTTTCGGATCAGTACCACAATTATCGAATCCCATGACAACTGGGGATTCTTCCAAAACTTGCTCAACTAGAATCATTTCACTCTTGGAGTCTACATGAAATGATAACATATGCTTTAACATGATGATAATGTAAACATGATGTTGTCATGGTACATGAAATATAACAACACCTCGAATACAACTGTTTTTCACGGTATAGTTGCAAGCCAACAAAACCAACTTGCAATTCTACCATCAAGGACCACACATGTGACTTGACCAAACTGATCTTGAAACCCCACTAGTCACAAAACATGATCAAAACAAGATCAAATACTAATCAAACACTTAGGGTTTGCTTTTATTTATTTTTGAATTAATTTGGAAATAAGCCCAAACATGAACTTGTTCCAAATGACCTCAAAATTTTATGTAAGCTTCCTCATGACAAATTAGTGTACCAAAACAAATTTCATAATTTTTGGAATTATACAGTGGCCTACAAAAATCATGGAAATTGCATTTATCAATTAATGGACTGAATTTTTGAACATTAAAAATTTATTCAAATTTCAAGTTTCATATTTTTAAACCATACTAGAACATGTACAAAAGCTACACATAAATTTTCAGAATTTTTAGAGCTATAATTAATTTGCTATAAATTCCCAAAGTTTTAGCACTATTCAAAATTCAAAAATAACCAAATCTCACTATTCTCACTCTCTCTCTCACTAACAGCCAGGCCCCACTCGTCAGTGACACAGACACAGAACACGGCGGCGCTGCCATCACTGGTCGGCCAAAACGCGCCAACGGCGAGTCTTCGGCGAGATGGATAGCACCAACATGATCTACAACGTGCCGCAAATCTATCCTAGCCCTCAAAACGGCAGCAGGCACACCGGAGGGAGCTCCACACCGGCCATGGTGGCGTGGGCATGACGGCGCATCGCGTAACCCCGGCAACGATGCAGTAGAGGCTAAAGCAAAGCGAGCATCACGCTTAGGAGCTCACCATGATCATGCCGGTGTGCTTGGTGAAGACGGAGACGGGCTGGAACATCCTGGCCACGACAAGGTCGATGGTGGCGGAGCTCCGGCAGATCTCGGGGAAGAACGCGTTGCGCCGGGTGATTCCGACCAACACAAGCGACGCGAGCAAGCCAAAGAGGAGCGCAAGGTTGAGGCAATCACACTGCCGTAGCTAGGCATGACGGACGTGGTTCGACGGTGGCTACGGCGAGCGGCGGAGCTAATTGGTGGCGGAGCAGAGCAAAGGCGAAAAACGGAGGGCGACAGCGGCGGTGCTCCTATTTATAGCCAGGGAGAACGCGCCCGGGGTCGACAGCTCACGCACGAGCTCGCCACGGAGCTTGCTGCGTGTCAATGTGCGAGAAAGCGGCGCAAAACGATCGGCGGCGACAGCTGCGTGGCGCCGGCAACAAGCAGGGAGGTGGCACTCGGCTGGATTTTGATTTTTGAAGTATTTACAGAATTGCCATTGTGTTTATTTTGCAAATTACTCTCAAATTTTCTAAAGAAGTTGAAAATCTCAAAAAATGAAAGTTGCTCAACTTTTCAAACTCTACAACTTTGCATCAAGGAATATTTTCAAATTCTACCTCCATTTTGAAATTTGAATTTGGGGTGCATTTGAGCATTTGAATCATTTCAAAATTACTCCAAAATTTGTATGTAAACTTGAAAAACTTTGAATACCAAAGTTAATCCTTATAAAATAAGCTTCAACTTTCCTTTTTGTCACAACCCCAAATTCCAAATGGATTTTGAATTAGACAAAAGGGGCAAAAAGGACCTTTATGATTTGAATTTGAATTCAAATTTGATTTGTTTAAGTTTTTACTTTAACTTTGATTTTTGACTAGTAACATGGCTCATTAGGGTTATTTGAGTCAAATGACACATGGCCTCACATGATCACATGAAATTTGACCCTTGTGGCCATGATCTTTATTTAGAGTTTGAATCACATCACACATAAAATAACAACTTATGAAATAAAGCTTATTTAGTGAATGCATTCAAAATTTTCTACTTTATGAATGCTTTGCAATGCATATGATGACATGTCAAGTTTTAGTGCTAGGTCAAAACACCAGAGGTGTTACACCTGCACACAATTCTAGAACTTGGTCTGATCCTCTCTCACTTGTTCATATATTGAATCCCTATTGAGCACTTGTTTAAACCTATAACTTCAAAAAGTTAAAATTTTGAAAGTGAATATGAATATAACTTTTTGAGATTCGACTAAGTTGTTGTGAAGTGAGATATGGCATTGACATGGAAATCCAACCTTTTCTATTCAAAGTACTTGGAGAATTTTCTTTTTGATAAAAATGACAAAAACCATAGCTTCACATACTCCTCAATGGTAAGATTTCCGACCAAGGCCAAATATCATGATACATGTTGAAAACCTTCTATATATGCTACTTGTTTTTTAGTTGAGCTTTGTCAAACTTTGTTGACCCATGTTGAGAAAGTTATCATGCTTTTAAAATTAAGATCATGCACACACCACCAAATTGTTTTACTCCTACACAGGGTGTGAACAAAAACATGTTTGTTAGGTTCCTTCAAAATAAATGCTCCAAATCCCTATTAAATCTTTCCCTCAAAAGTTTTGTTGCAAAAAGAGATATGGGGTTTGTTGGCGGTCCTTAACTCATATTTTTAACAGCCAACATTTATATAGAATCCATCCAAACAAACACCAAACTTAGTAAATTGGGTCTTACACTAACATTTTCCATAAGTTTTGGTGAGTTGATCATTTTCAAGACATATACATGGAATACAAATGAAAACACATCAAAAGGCGCAATCCAGAGAAGCATAAAGCAAATCTTACGCAAAGGAACAAAGAGAAGGCCCACTCAACCAAAGAAACTGGGCCAAGCACCGATGTGGCTATGCTCTAGGCCCATCAAGCAACCAACCTACCAACGTTGGTACTAAGGTGGCCCAGCCAGGGTGCGGTGAAAGGGTCGAGATGGCGACTAGAGGGGGGGGGGGAATAGTCCTTTTTAAAACTTAATCACGTTGGCTAACCAAAACAAGTGCGGAATTAAAACTATCAGTCTACCCAAGACTACACCCCTCTATCTATGTTCACTAGCACCTTGCAAAGATACTAATCAAGCAACAAAGGTGCCGGGCTAGCTAGAGCTCACCTAACCAATTCTAGGAGCAAGGTCACACAAACCTATGCCACTAGTACTTTAAGCAACAATGGAGCTCCTACACATGCTAGTAAGCAAAAGCACAAAGCCAACTAAGCTCACTAGCAATGCTCAATAACAAGGCAACCAATGCCAAATTAGAGAGCGCAATTACTTAGCTATACAAACTAAGCAATGTGACTAACAAGGTTACACAAACCAAATTAGCCACGCAAGGGAGCTACTTCTATGCTACACAAGCAAGAAGATAATTAGCAAGCTACGTAAGCTAACTAATTATTAAAGCAACAACACAAGCTCAATGTATATAAAAGTAATTGCAAGCTTGTGTAATGGGAATGCAAACCAACACGAAGAACAAGGTTGACACGATGATTTTTCTCCCGAGGTTCACGTGTTTGCCAACACGCTAGTCCCTATTGTGTCGACCGCTCACTTGGTGGTTTGGCGGCTAATTGGCATCACCCGCCAAGCCCGCACGTCGGGCGTCGCAAGAACCTACCCCAAAGGTGAGGGTAGCTCAATGACACGCTTTACTAAAGTTTCTCTTCATGACTCCCATGGGGCGAGTACAATGCCCCTCACAAGCTCTTCTCCAGAGCACCGCACAAGCTTCTTGCGGGCTTCGATGGAGGCCACCACCAAGCCATCTAGGAGGTGGCAACCTCCAAGAGTAACAAGCACCACCGGCTTGCAACTCAATCACCTAGTGCCACTCGATGCAACCTCACGATGCAACCACACTAGAATCGCTCACTCACACAATCGGATGATCACTATCAAGTATATGTGAGATGGAGGGCTCCCAAGCACTACTACACAAGCCACCAAGGCTCTAGTGTGCTCAGCTACCGGCCCAAGGCCGACCATGGCTTCTATTTATAACCCCATGAACAAATAGAGCTATTACCCCTTCACTAGGCGTTTTTCGGGTTGACCGAACGCAGCACCGGACGTAGCACCGGACGCACCAAATGTGCATACCGGACGCGTCTGGTCGCTATACCGGACGTGTCCGGTCACTCATAGACCGCCACATGTCCCATTCAAACTAGCCATTGCCACAATGGCTCTCTGATATGTCTGACCGGACGCTCACACTGGACGTAGAAGCAGACATGATTGGATGCTGAGCCGCTGCATCCGGTCGAGTCTAGTAAGCACATAGGTCCGACTGGACGCGTCCGGTCACCCATGACCGGACGCTGCTAGCGTCCGGTCGACCGTTCACAGAACGTCGACCATGTGGATTCACACCGGACACGTCCGGTGTGGCGACCGGATGCGTCCGGTCACTGAGTCGCCAGTTAATACCGGACGTGTCCGGTCACCATACTGGACACGTCCAGTCACTCTCTGACCAGCGCGTCTCACTCCTTTTCTTCGCCAAGTTGATCCACATCAACTCCAACTTCATCTCCTTTGTAAATGTGCCAACACCACTAAGTGTATACCACCATGTGTATGTGTGTTAGCTTTTCATAATCATTTCCCAAAGGGTTTGCCACTCAACTTGCCACACCACTTAATCCTAGCGACGATGCAAAGTTAGATCACTCGAGTGGCACTTAGATGACCGTTATGTAAACAAGTTTGCCCCTCTTGATAGTATGGCCATCTATCATAAACCCGATCATAAACTTCTCTACACACCTATGACCGGTGAAATGAAATGCCCTAGGTTATACCTTTGCCTTGCGCATTCCATTCCATCTCCTCCAACATCGATGCAACACATGCACCAACACGATCAATAATGATATGATCCACTTCATATCATCACGTGATCATATTGGTTCATCGATCTTGACTTCACTTGCTCTTCACTATTGCCATCGTCCATCGGCGCCAAGTCTTGCTCAAGCTTCACCACCACACGGTCCATCACTCCAAAGCCTTTGACTTGCCCTTCATGCTTGCAACTAGTCCATCAAGCCAAGTCTTGTCTTGATCTTCTCCACCTTGATCGCATGACTCAATGTCATGTCTCATGTGCATTTAAGCTCCTTCATCATCACATGTGTGAGCTTTGCAACATCTCCAAGCCATTTTCACTTCCATGGCATATGTTGCTCACACACATGTACCTGTGGACTAATCACCTGTGTATCTCACATAAACACAATTAGTCCACCTAAGTTGTCACTCAATTACCAAAACCAAACAAGGACCTTTCAATCTCGCCCTTTTTGGTAATTGATGACAACTCTACAAAGATATGGAAATTAAGCTCTTTTGGATTCATATTGCTTGCCCAAGCAATTTTACCATGTGAAAATGATTTTGGACAAGTACCACAAACCTGAAATAGTAGTATTTGCTCCCCCTTCATATGTGCTAGAATGTTTCATTTGAAGCTCACACATATGCATAGATTAAAAAGGTGGGAGAGTAAATACTACAAAATGATGCTAAGGTATATAGAATAAACCTTTGAAGTGTGTACCAATCGGAGTTGCACCTTTAAGTTCATCCTTAGCACCATGGTTAGCTAGATATCACTTGGAAATAAAAGCACTAGATACCTTGTGAGATCAACATTAAAAGCAAGGTACTAGCATTACTTGAAAAGCATACCAAGTGTCTAGCTATCATCCTATGCATGCTAGTTATCAAATCATCATTCAAGTTCTACAACTAGCATATACCACACAAGCATGCATATTGAATTTGAAAGCTTATGCAATGCAAGCAAGCACATGAATATGCACATATCAAATGCAATCAATCAAAGTTCATGAGCTTGCTCCCCCTACTTGTGTGCTTCTCTTGTCCAAGAATTTTGATCCATCTCTTTTCTTCAATGTTGCTCCCTCTTTGTCCATGTCCATGTCCAACCTCTTAAGCTTTCATATCTTATCTCTCCCCCTTATAAAGGCTTTTCATATCTTTGTACAATCTCTCCCCCTTTGTCATCAATTTCCATAAAAGGTGAGTTTCTCATTGATGCAAGGGTATGCATTTGGGGTAGATGGTTGAGGCTTGAGTCTTGTATTTTTTATGGACATCTCTTTGTTTGTTGGAATGACACCTCCCCCTATGTGATAGCATGGGTCATCCATTTGATACATTTGAGCTCTTGTAGTTGAGGGATGCATTCTTCATTTGATGATCACTTAAAGTTGAGGATCACTTGTGGAACCATCATCTTGCATGATTGATACTATGTATAGATACCACTTGTAGGAAGTGAATACCATTTGAAAGAATCTTCTAGTATGGAACCACTTGTTTGATTTATCAATAAAGACCATTTCTTGAACTTTTGCTATCTTCATGAGTACCACTTGTAGGATATCACTTGTGAGTTGATCTAGACATCACTTATGAATTCTTGATGAAATCCTTGAGTCTAGATACCACTTGAAACATACAAACTAGATATCCATTTGCATTGTTGTCTTGTGCTTGTACTCTTATCACTATCATGAGCTTGTATGATTGACTTGATCTAGAATGATTTGCCTAAGCTTCCAAGTTTGGTTTGAACCAATGACAAGCTTCTTCACACCTCTTGCAAGGGTTATCTTGCCAATGTTGTACTTGTCACTTGTTAGCAATCCAAATTGAGTCAAGTACTTGGGTTTGCTAGCTCATGAACAAATTCATATACTAACCACTAGATTAAGTAATCATTCAAACAATAGTGGTAGGCTATGAATTTAAACATTTCATTTGTTATGCATGATCCTATGAAGCATGTACTATATGCACTAACCGCATACTAGTAAGGGATGAAATGATCATGCACATTACAATGATACCTTTGCTATATTGGAGTAGAGGATAGTCATATAGATTCCAATTCATTTCTCCAATAGCAATGCGAAGTCCAATTATAAGCTTGGTGAACACCAATAGATACCAATTTGAATTTCATTCTTCACCCCTATGACATGAATACCACTTATAATCAAGTGCACTTTCTTGTTGTGGTTGACTTGCTTCATCTTTTGATCTTAGCTTGCATGAGAGCATCAATGTGAGAATACCACTTGAAATATCATGACTAGCTCTCTTTTGGGTGTTGCTTGCTTTTCTTGATCAATCCTATTGATTGCTTCAACTAAGCATCTTAAATGTCCCTCGGATCACCACTTCCATGTTAGCCTTCCAAGTACCACACTTGGTTTACCTACTCATAGGCGGCAAGCCCCTACACTAGGGAAAAGTGACCTCTCTCCAAGAACCATTCTTGATACTCACTTGAAATAACTTGATTGATTGATCCGAGTGATGGACTTAACTTGATGAGTAACCTTGATTCCTTCTTTAAGTCCTTTGCTTTCTTCTTGTTTAAGTTATTTTCTTTCTTCTAAATGATTTCCAATAGTCACTGGAACTTAAACTTCAACTTCATCTTGAGTTTGATCTTGATCTTCCAATTTGAGTACTGAATGTGTGCAAAGTACACTCCACAATCAAATAGCCTTGTACTCATATCTTGTCATACTTCTAGATCATTTCAAAACCAAACTTAGGTACCTCAAACACTTGTAAACATGTTTCAACTTGAGGACCTTTAAATCAAAGTGACTCTAGATCAATCCAACATTTGTCACTTTTCTGACAGATTTTGTACCCTTCAAAGAAATAAGCATATATCCCAAAGTACAAATCCAAATACCACGAAATTTGGTGGAGATGTTTTTTACTAAGTTATCTAGCATCTGTAAAAATTTGAGCTTCATTTGACTTCTAGATCGCTGCCATATTTCAATTCTTCCACCACTGCTACATGCTGAAAACTGCTGCACTATAGCTGACAAGATCCACTCCAAAACTGAAGCATTTCTTATCCAATTCTCATGAAAATTTTACAGCATCTTATACCATAAGTCTAGAGCATGTACACCAATTTTCATGCCAATCCAATAAGTTTTGATTTCTCAAACATGGCTAAGTTCACAGCTAGCTCAGATTTTGCAATATAAGATAGATTTCAACAATTGAGCTATACTTCATCAAATATGAATCAAACTTGATACTAACTTGTTTGAATACTTCCATAAGACATATATCCATTCAAACCACTTACTAAAAGTCGTCTCATGAATTTATCCAACGCAAATCAATCCAAACTTGATTACTAATCAATTATCCATTCAATCATCTTATAGCAAGCAACTTTGCATATTTATCCAATTCAATCAACTTATATGCACCCAAATGAAATGATCAACAAGAGATATACCTTGGTTAGCTCATGATCATCCAACTAGGCAAGCTTCAACTCAATTATTTGCAAGTCATCAAATATATCCAATGAATCACCAACAACTTGAAATTTACACTTGTATGTTGTAGCACATTTGGACTTTATTCAATTTGTCATGGCATTGGGATAATGATCATCACTTAGCAATACTTGGCTCAACTACATGATCAATAAGATGAATATCATTTGAACCAAGCCTCCAATGCCGATGGTACCTATAATCAATCATCCACTTTTTGATGGTACCCAACCAAGTTTGGGTCCTCTCAAGTTAGGAGCAACATACTTAGGCAACGCCTTAATATGAGTAGCGGGATGTTTTGCAATTGCAACCAATGAGGTACCATTGCCATCCTTCCTAAGCATAGAATCACCATCAATTGAAATAGGCTTAGGAGTGTTACCTAGGGGACATGAATGTGCCATGTGTCCCCTTTCCCGGCATGAGTAGCATTTTCTCTTTGATTGAGCCTTCTCTTCCTTGCTCATGTGGTGCTTCTCATTGTCTTGCCTCTCATGGATTGCTTGAGCCTTCTTCTCAAGCCTTGTAGGACACTTAGAGGCAAAGTGTCCCATACTTCCACACTTGAAGCACTTGATGTGAGCAAAATCTTTCTTCTCATCTTCATTCTTGCTCATCCTCTTGGCATCTTGAGTTTGCATTTGATGCCTTGCCTTTTCACCCCTTCTTGTTTTCTTCTTCTTTATCATCAAATTACCACCATCTTCATGGTTGATCTTGATTTGAACTTGGGGTGTCTTCTCTTGCTCAACTTATGGCTTTGGTTGAGGCTTCACTTGTTGCTTCACCAATTGCTTGGTTGGGCACATTGAGGTAAGATGACCCCAAGTGCGGCACTTGAAGCACTTGACATGCCTTAGCCTCTCTTCTTCTTTCTTCAACTTGAGCTTTTCTTCATTGGGGCAACCATTTGCAAGATGTCCCACTTCATGGCACTTGAAGCACATGAAATGAGAGAGCTTCTCTTGTTCTTGCTTCTTTATCTCTCTTTCATATCTTCTCTTGCCCCATCTTTTGTCCTTGATCTTGCTCTTGTTAAAGCTAATGCCACTAGTGTCATTGTGGCTTTCTTGATGATTGACTTTGCTAGTCATGAAGCCGACTCCACTCTTGTCACCAAAGTTTCTTTGAGTCTTCAACATATGCTCAAAGGTGACTTGAGAGTTGTAGCACCTCTCTAACTTGTTGCTCAATTTCTTCACTTCATTTTTGAGCTCATTGTTCTCCTTCAAAAGGTTAGTCTCATAAGACATAGAAGTAGAACAAGCATCTATATGTGAAGAGCATGGCATATCTAATAAATCATCACAAGAGGTGGATACATGCTTCTTTCCTACATCACAAGGGTTAGCAACATTTTGCAATTTATTATTTGATCCATGTGATGAGCTCTCATTATTTTTAAGTTTCTTTGTAAACACTTTAATGAGAGAAGCATGTTGTTCTAATAATTCATCATGAGATGCAAGTAGTGTCTCATGATTCAATTTAAGCTCATCAAGTGAAGATTTATAAGCATTATTTAATTTCTTATGTTCTTCACAAGAGTTCTTTAGAAATGAGTTTTCATTTTCTAATTTTATTGTTTTAGCTTTCTCATTTTCTAAAGATATGGTCATGCTAGCAAGTCTACTAACAAGCTCATCATATGAATCAACATGATCAACCACATCATCATTTGATACCTTGGTGTCACCTTGTGACATGAGACAATGTGGTGTAGTGGATGGGCTTGTAGTAGCATCATCATGGCTTGAGCATGAACCATCATCACCATCAAGTGTGCATGGGGTAGCATCATTACTTGCAATACTTGTGGCACCATCATCAACCTTGTCAAGTGAACTTGTAGTAGATTGATCATCATCATCATCACTTGACCGTGAGGTGGAGCAATCTTCCACAATCACCAAATTGTGGTTATGCTCAACACACTCATGCAACTCCTTCTTTGGTTCATCCTCCTTCTTGAATTTACCATCATCCCATGTGGAGGAGTCACCGTAAAAGGCTTGGAGTGCTAGCCACATTTCATGAGCACTTTCCAAGTCCCACACACGTCTAAAAATATCATCATGTATAGCACACGTTAGATAATAAAGAGCACGATGATCAAGTTATAAGCAATCCTCTTGCGCTTGGGTGAGGTTATCCTTATCCAAGGCATCACGAGAAAAACCAACAACAATGATCCACCATGCCCTGGGACCCAATTCACAGAAATGATCAAGCATATGACATTTCCACCATGCATAGTGTGTGCCATCAAAAATGTGTGTGTCATAAACAACTTCTAGCCCAAAGTTCGCCATCCTCTTGGGTCGGTGAAGACCACAAATGAGAGACTGGGCTCTGATACCAATTGAAAGGGTCGAGATGGCGACTAGAGGGGGGGTGAATAGTCCTTTTTAAAACTTAATCACGTTGGCTAACCAAAACAAGTGCGGAATTAAAACTAT
This sequence comes from Miscanthus floridulus, assembly GCF_019320115.1. Lineage (NCBI taxonomy): Eukaryota > Viridiplantae > Streptophyta > Magnoliopsida > Poales > Poaceae > Miscanthus > Miscanthus floridulus. The sequence continues at coordinate 89,836,571 of NC_089580.1, read as the reverse complement.
CAGTCTAGCGAAGACTACACCCCTCTATCTATGTTCACTAGCACCTTGCAAAGATACTAATCAAGCAACAAAGGTGCCGGGCTAGCTAGAGCTCACCTAACCAATTCTAGGAGCAAGGTCACACAAACCTATGCCACTAGTACTTTAAGCAACAAGGGAGCTCCTACACATGCTAGTAAGCAAAAGCACAAAGCCAACTAAGCTCACTAGCAATGCTCAATAACAAGGCAACCAATGCCAAATTAGAGAGCGCAATTACTTAGCTATACAAACTAAGCAATGTGACTAACAAGGTTACACAAACCAAATTAGCCACGCAAGGGAGCTACTTCTATGCTACACAAGCAACAAGATAATTAGCAAGCTACGTAAGCTAACTAATTATTAAAGCAACAACACAAGCTCAATGTATATAAAAGTAATTGCAAGCTTGTGTAATGGGAATGCAAACCAACACGAAGAACAAGGTTGACATGATGATTTTTCTCCCGAGGTTCACGTGTTTGCCAACACACTAGTCCCCGTTGTGTCGACCGCTCACTTGGTGGTTCGGCGGCTAATTGGCATCACCCGCCAAGCCCGCACGTCAGGCATCGCAAGAACCTACCCCAAAGGTGAGGGTAGCTCAATGACACGCTTTACTAAAGTTGCTCTTCGCGACTCCCACGGGGCAAGCACAATGCCCCTCACAAGCTCTTCTTCAGAGCGCCACACAAGCTTCTTGCGGGCTTCGATGGAGACCACCACCAAGCCATCTAGGAGGTGGCAACCTCCAAGAGTAACAAGCACCACCGGCTTGCAACTCGATCACCTAGTGCCACTCGATGCAACCTCACGATGCAACCGCACTAGAATCTCTCACTCACATAATCGGATGATCACTATCAAGTATATGTGAGATGGAGGGCTCCCAAGCACTACTACACAAGCCACCAAGGCTCTAGTGTGCTCAGCTACCGGTCCAAGGCTGACCATGGCTTCTATTTATAACCCCATGAACAAATAGAGCCATTACCCCTTCACTGGGTGTTTTTTGGGCTGATCGGATGCTGCACCGGATGCAGCACTAGACGCACCAGACGTGCATACCGGACACGTCCGGTCGCTATACTGGACGTGTCCGGTCGCTAACAGACCGCCATGTGTCCCATTCAAACTAGCCGTTGCCACAACGGCTCTCTAATATGTTCGACCGGATGCTCACACCAGACGCAGAAGTAGACATGACCGGACACTGAGCCGCTGTGTCCGGTCGAGTCCAGTAAGCACCCAGGTCCGACCGAACACGTCTGGTCACCCATGACCAGACGCTGCCAGCATCTGGTCGACCGTTCACAGAACATCGACCATGTGGATTCACACTAGACACGTCCGGTGTGGTGACCAGATGCGTCCGGTCGCTGAGTCACCAGTTAATTCTGGACGTGTCCGGTCACCATACTGGACGCGTCCGATCACTCTCTGATCAGTGTGACTCACTCCTTTTCTTCGCAAAGTTGATCCACATCAACTCCAACTTCATCTCCTTTGTAAATGTGCCAACACCACTAAGTGTATACCACCATGTGTATGTGTGTTAGCTTTTCATAATCATTTCCCAAAGGGTTAGCCACTCAACTTGCCACGCCACTCAATCCTAGCGATGATGCAAAGTTAGATCACTCGAGTGGCACTTAGATGACCAATATGCAAACAAGTTTGCCCCTCTTGATAGTACGGCCATCTATCCTAAACCCAGTCATAAACTTCTCTACACACCTATGACCGATGAAATGAAATGCCCTAGGTTATACCTTTGCCTTGCGCATTCCATTCCATCTCCTCCAACATCGATGCAACACATGCACCAACACGATCAACAATGATATGATCCACTTCATATCATCACGTGATCATATTGGTTCATCGATCTTGACTTCACTTGCTCTTCACCATTGCCATCGTCCATCGACGCCAAGTCTTGCTCAAGCTTCACCACCACATGGTCCATCACTCCAAAGCCTTCGACTTGCCCTTTACGCTTGCAACCGGTCCATCAAGCCAAGTCTTGTCTTGATCTTCTCCACCTTGATCACATGACTCAATGTCATGTCTCATGTGCATTTAAGCTCCTTCATCATCATATGTGTGATCTTTGCAACATCTCCAAGCCATTTTCACTTCCATGGCATATGTTGCTCACACACATGTACCTGTGGACTAATCACCTGTGTATCTCACATAAACACAATTAGTCCACCTAAGTTGTCACTCAATTACCAAAACCAAACAAGGACCTTTCATGCGGCCGTAGCGCCACTTGCTCCTCTTAGGCCCACCTTCAACTAGGTGGTAACATTAATGCTCCTGAGGTCGGTTGCGGTGGGGCTTTCCTAAAATACCTCAGCAAACCATCCTACTGGAGCTATAAAAGGAGGAGGCCACCCTCTCACATTTCATTCATCAATCATCAACACAAAGGAAACACAATGTAGCAAGAAGAGAGAAGAGATCCATTCATATCTTAGCTCTCTAGCTAGTCCTAGTGTAGGGAGTGAGTGAGTAAGAGTGGAGAAGTACCAGAGTTGTCGGCTACCTCCATTTGTGTACTTGGGGCCCCTTGTACACTTAGCAGAAGGAATGTCAGGAATCATCGGCTCCTCTCCACTTGTACCTCTACGTTCTGAATACTACTTGGAGTATAAGGATCATGTTTATCTTTGGTGATGAGAACTACTTTAAGTTAGTCTTGTCATTATTTACTTGTGGGTTCATCATCCTCTCTCATAGCAGATACTTTAGTAGAGGGCTCCCGATAAAGATGGATCACCCTGTACAGTGCTAGAGTAGTAGTCGATAGATGTACATGCTGTCTAGGCTAGAGGCCACCTTCATTTGTATTGTCCCCTATGGTTGAGGGGTAGACGGCAGGTGGTGACAGCCCTGTCCATCCCTTGTAATCCCCCATGTGTGGGTTCAGCATATAGCTAGAAGCCAGAGGTACTTGGCAGACCCAGTGTAAGCTGGTGCCCGAAGTAAGTATATAGTGGCAAAGCTATATTAACTTAGGATCTCTATCCCTAGAAAACCTCGCTACCCGAGCTATCTTTCTTCCTGTTACCTTAGGTGAGCTAACTAAGAAACTTATACACATCCGTTCCTCATGGAAATACGATACCCTGAATACTTCCAGGTGAAATGCTACAACGGTAATTCCATGCGCTTGCGGATTATTTCTGTATGCATTAAGAAATACCAAGAAGCATTTCTGGCACCGTTGCCAGGGAACAGTTGTTGTAGTATCTCTGAACCTAGTTCACCCGTGTATCCTTGTGTTTTACCCTTCAAAAAAATATTCATTTTTCTTTTTTTCTCCAATGGAGCAATCTACATTCAAAAACCTTTTTGCTCCTAAGGATGAGTTCTTATTAGAGCCACCACCATCGAAGCCAATCACAGCTTCTGGCTATCCTAGCTTTAGCGGTCAAGCTTATGACCATAAACTAAGCACTACCGGGAGATACCCCTGATTATCTTAAAAAAACCTTATTATCAATAAAAGCTAGAACATGTTGTCAAGTTAGTATGCATCTTTGAGTATTCTTGTCACTAACCATTTCAGGTTGAAAACAAGAACAAGGGGCATACAATGCTAGAAAACATGAGAGCTGCATCGACTAGACACTGTGATACCCTTTAGAGACAGAACACACTCAAGAGGAGACCCCGACACTACAACTTGACTTTTACACAAAAGTCCAAGTGTGGGGGAGAATGGTGAGTCTCACCACAAAGTTCCAAACACACCAAAGGTTATTTTGGTTAAAAAGAAAAAATGATGTCAGCTCTACCTTGCTATAAAAAAGAAAAAAAAAGAAGAAAAAAGGGTTGAAAACAAAAAAAGAGAAAAAATAATAATAATACATATGATAAAAAAAATATATACAAATATATATATAAAGAAAATATAATAATAATAATAAAGAGAGGAGCCGCAAGATGGGTGCTCCTCTAGACCATTGCTGCTACCACCAAGGCACATGGTCCATACACACTATTGTGTGTATGGCCTAGCCTTGTTGCTCACTTGGGTAGGGCCATCAAGTCACCACTGTAGCAACTCCAAAAGCTTCCATCAATGCTGCTGGAAAGTACACCCAGGTATGCAAAGGTAAATAAATGTTCACCAACTCCTTTACTCATATTTATCTCCATAAGAATATAACTTGCTCATGCTTCCCATTGTTATGTTGTATGCTCTAGTTTGGGTGAATCACGTGTGATACATCCATAGGCCTTTTAAATTAAGCATGGTGCTTAGGTTAAAATGACCTTATTTAATCAAAATTAGACATGGTGTTTAATCTTGGTTAATGAACTTAGAGTATTATTTTCATAAACAATGAAAGTAATATATAATGGAGATAAATCAAGGCTATAATTATTCTGCAAACTTTACCTTAGCCATGTATGAGTTATGCTAAAAGATAAAAAAAGTTGGGTGAACAAATAAAAATAAAAATAAAATATAATAATCAAATAATAATTGAAATAAAAATTTAGGCTCACCAGTATTTCAATTGGTAAAGCCCTTGTTGGTTTTTGTTTTGCTATTCAATAAAGCAGGTATAAGAATAAGTGTGGGGAAGATCTCTCAAGCAAAACAACCGCACATTCGAGATCTCTCCCCACATGTTGCACAAACATCAAGCAATCATCATGCAGAAGGACAGGGCCAAATGCTCCAAAGAGGATTGACTAAACTTATAGTTTAGCCAAATCATCTCTGACTCCCCTCAACTCCTTTTTCTTCCACGATGGTTTGTGCAACACTACCCTCACTCCCTACATTAAGAAAGTTTAAAATTGAACAAATTAAAAATACAAAACAAATGATGCTCCATCTCCATGCTATCCTTTGATAAAATTTGCATACTCTTTATTCCTTGCTAATATTCCTATATCTTGTGAACTACTATCATAGGGTCCCCATGTTATCTAAGTAATTGGAATATGAGATATAGTGGGATGAAAATAAACCTTGCTCTCTCATGTGAAGAACTTGGGGTTTATTTTACAAAATCAAAATTCAAATAGCATGCTCCTTAATGATATTCAAATTCCTACCAAAGCCATATCTAGTCATTAGAACTTAAAATCTCCAAATACATGCTACTTATTCATGCATTGAGTTTTGTCAAGTCTTGTTGACCCTTGTTGAGAAAGTTATCATGCCTCCAAGATCAAGATCACGTACACCCACATACACATGCTGCTCCTACACTGGAGTACGCAAAAACATGCTTCTATTTAGAACCACCAAAAATTCTACTCCTACACTAGGGGTAGACAAAAAATTATCTTAGAAATAAATACTCCATGTTCTACAAAATAGTGATCTCTCTCAATATATGGTTTAAGAGACATGTGTTATGCAAAAGTATTGAAAAAAAATTGGGACACATGAAGGTCCCAAGGTATTGAAAAAAGTAAAAAAAAATTGGACACATGAAGGTCCAAGTACAAAAAGAAAAAAAAATGATGAGCACATGAAGGCTCATGTAAAGAAAAAAATAAAAAAAAAGATAGACATGTTCTCAAAATAAAACTTATGAGGGAGATCACTCATATCAAGGAGTATAGTATAGGTTTATCATTATTTTATCCACACACATGCACTTCTTGATCTAAGGGTATGACATCTTTCTCCTTGGATCCAAGCTTTGACCTAACAAAATATGCAGAGTAAGCATGCCTTCATATCTTTCCCTACCCAAAGATCCATATAAGCTTTTTAGAAGTAGGAAAGAAAGAAGGCAACACTATGATATGCCTTGGTGAGGAACCAACCACATACTTGAGTGATTTGAGATAATCATTTGAGGAGCTAAGCTATGTTTACATTTTCAAAATCAAATGAAAACCCAAGTTTCTGAACTAATTGATGCAAGGGGATTTAAAATCCATGTTGTTCCATTATCCAATCACCCAAGATAATGTATGCACTTAAAAAGTTCATAGGTCTAGGTGAATCTTGGAATAACTTGTATGCAGGTTACATATCAAGGAGATAAACCCGCTTAGTCCTTAGAGCTTTAGTCGAGGACAAGCAAAGGACTAAGTGTGGGGGAGCATGTTGGTGGTCCTTAACTTACATTTTTAACCATCAACATTTATATAAAATCCATCCAAACAAACACCAAACTTAGTAAATAGGGTCTTACACTAACATTTTCCATAAGTTTTGTTGAGGTGATCATTTTTAGGCATATACATGGAATACAAATGAAAACACATCAAAAGGCGCAATCTAGAGAAGCGTAAACAGATCTTGCGCAAAGGAACTAAGAGAAGGCCCACTCAACCAAAGAAACTGGGCCAAGCACCAATGTGGCTACGCTCCAAGACCATCAAGCAACCCATGTGCCAAAGTCGGTGCTGAGGCAGCCAGCTAGGGTGCAGCCGCACCGCCACTTGCTCCTCTTAGGCCCACCTTCGGCAGGGTGGTAACATTAATGCTCCTAAGGTCGGTTGTGGTGGGGCTTTCCTAAAATACCTTGGCAAACCATCCTACTTGAGCTATAAAAGGAGGAGGCCACCCTCTCACATTTCATTCATCAATCATCAACACAAAGGAGACACAATGTAGCAAGAAGAGAGAAGAGCTCCATTCATATCTTAGCTCTCTAGCTAGTCCTAGTGTAGGGAGTGAGTAAGAGTGAAGTACTAGAGTTGTCGGCTACCTCCATTTGTGTACTTGGGGCCTCTTGTACACTTAGCGGAAGGAATGCCGGGAATCATCGGCTCCTCTCCACTTGTACCTCTATGTTTCGAATACTACTTGGATTATAAGGTTCGTGTTTATCTTTGGTGGTGGGTTCTACTTTAAGTTAGTCTTGTCATTATTTACTTGCGAGTTTGTCGTTCACTCTCATAGCAGATACTCTAGTAGAGGGCTCTAGATAAAGACAGATCACCCTATATGGTGCTAGAGTAGGAGTCGATAGCATCAACGTGGTGTCTAGACTAGAGGCTACCTTCATTTGCCCCATGCCCTACTGTTGAGGGGTAGGTGGTAGGTGGTGACAACCCTGTTCGTCCCTTACAATCCCCCACATGCGGGTTCAGCGTAGAGCTAGAAGCTGGAGGTATTTGGCAGACCAAGTATAAGCCGGTGCCCAAAGTAAGTATATAGTGGCAAAGCTATTTTAACTTAGGATCTCTATCCCTAGAAAACCTCGCTACCCGAGCTATCTTTCTTCTTGTTACCTTAGGTGAGCTATCTAAGAAGCTTCTACACATCCATTCCTCGTGATAATATGATACCCTGAATACTTCTGGGTGAAATGCTACAATGGTAATTCCGTGCGCTTGCGGATTATTTCTGTATGCATTAAGAAATACCAATAGGGTTGTAAAAAAGAGAAAATAAAAAGGATGATAGAAAAAAGGAGATAAAATAACAGAAGAAAGAAAGAAACAAAGAAAGAAAGAAAAGGGAAAAGAAAAGTGAGAATAACGATAGCCCATGATCTCACAAAAGTTTTCCACGTTCCAATAAGAGAAAGATATGTTTCAAGGAGCATAATAAAATTTGTTTATCCATCTATCCACCATATAACCATACACATGCACATCTTGATTTGATTGTATGACATTTTTCTCCATGGATCCATTGTTTGACCTAGCAAAGTATGCAATGCAAGTATGCCTTCATACTTTTCCCTACCAGAGCTCCACATAAGCTTTTTAGAAGTAGGAAGGATAAGAAGGCATTGCTATTATGTGCCTTGGTGAGGAATCATACACCTTTGAGCGATTTAAGAGTACCATTTAAGGAGTATATGTGAACTATGCTTTATTTCAAAAAGTTTAAAAAACTCCAAGTTACTAAGATGTGAAAATGGGATGAGATGACTTTGTTTCAAAGTTGTTCCATTTCTCAACTGCTCAAGAAGATATATTAGCCACTCCACATATCCTATAGGTATGAGGTCTGTGTTGGAATAATCATTATGTTAGTTCTATATCTTGAATAGATATATTTATGTTTACTTTATCTTAAGCTTTACTCAGGATGAGCAAAGATCCAAGTGTGGGGGAGTTTGTTGGTAGACCTTAACTCATGTAATTTGACCACCAATTCAACCTAAAATGACAGCATTACATGCTACATCAGAGCAAAATATTATTTTATCTAACAAGTTCCATGAGTTTTGGTGCTCTCACTTGTTTTATAGGATATTTATTTTTTCACAGTATAAAACTATCTCAAATGATGAATTGAAGTGCACCATTGTGCACGGCTCATCGAGATGATCGAAACGGATATATTATTTGCTATATTGGGAGCTTGAAATAGGAAGATATTAATTTTTACAACACAAGGGGAGCCACCAACTACGTGAGTCCATTTCCATCTATGAGTATAGCAGCTGCAACATGTAGCCATCAAAGCTAGTGTCAACGTATGGACGAGAGTGCTCCATGCACAGGAGATAAAAATAGAAGCACGGGCGTGCATGCCTGCCACCAAACTGACCTCCCCTTCTCCACCACCTCAATGCATGGAAGCATGCAAAGAAGCATAATTATATTTCATCTCCACCATCAATTCAAGGACGGTTTGATCCAAGGGCTAATAAACAATGTCATGTGGATTGATGACATGGCACAAGACACTATGCCAGATTTGCACATCACTGCCGGATTTGTGAGAACCAGTTGTGATGTACCTTCACTGCCGGTTATGAGTTTGAAAATGAAAAATGATTGGGGCTAGGCTAAAACCGGCAGTAAAGGACCACATCACTACCGGTTTGTGGCTTGAACCGGCAGTGTTTTGGCGGCCACTCATCACTACCAATTTATGCCAAGAGCCGACAGTGATTGGGCTCTATCACTGTCGGTTCTAGCCAAGAACAAACGGTGATAAGCCTACAACACAAAAAGGCTACAGCCATCCTCTCCTTCCTCCTCTCTTCCATCCCGAGAACAGAGTCACGCGTTTGGACCCTTCCCTCCATTGTTGCGGCTGCTATTCACCATGAAGCTAATGCTTGGATTTTGAAGAATGGCTTGATCTTTTTGCTTTAAGGTTAGTAACAAACATCCACTCCTTTGATTTTGTTGCTTAATTAGCTTTGTTTTGATGGCTACATTGCTTGATTCTCATTCTAGTTCTTTCTCCATTCTAGAGAGCACTTTTCCAATTGGACATTTGTGCAAGGCTCAAATTGTGGTGAATCCATCATCCAAACGGTTGGTGTCTATGAACACATTTAAATTCCAAGCTAATTATTCCATGGTGGTCAAGATCATCATTGTTAGTATGTGATGCTATAATTAGTTCTTAGAAATAGAGTAGAATGGATGTTCTTCATTACTGTGCAATAATTATTTTTTACTACGATTTTCAATTTATAGGGCCGTGGCTACCAATTTTAATTTTCCAATAATTAGTGTACAATAATGTTTTCCAAAAATGATACTTTCGAGCTACAATTGTTGTTCATGAAGCTCAATTTCTTATTAATTCTTTGTAATTACTGTCTCAGTATTTTTTGTGCAGAGATGGATCAAGAGTGGATGCATCTATCTCGAATAGACAAGCGGTACATGCATGGCGTCAGCTAGTTTATCACTGATGTCAAAGCCCATGCTAGAAATGGGAACCCTGTCTTCTGCCCATGCAAAGATTGCAAGAATCATAGAAACTTTTGTCAAATTGAATCTATACGATCGCACTTGATTACCAGGGGGTTCATGCCAAACTATATGACATGGACTATGCATGGTGAGGTTGGTGTGAATGTTCTGCAGGAAAACAATGATGATATGGACATGCCTGACGTAGCCATCCATGATGCTGACGAGGAACCTAGTGTCACTACGGAACCTATGGCCACAGTTAATAATGTGTTTAGGAACACGCTAGCTGACAACAGCGAGGATAATGATGGCATTTCTCAGCTGCTAGGTAATATAGAGACTAGATGTCTTAGTGAAAGACAACTAAGAAAGCTAGAGAAAATGAGACAAGATGGCAAAACACCATTGTATAGGAATTGTCCAATGAGCAAACTGGAAGCTGACATCATGCTGTTAGAGTTCAAATCGATAAACGGATTGAGCAATAAAGGCTTCGATCAGTTGTGAGGTATAATAAGGAAAATGCTCCCAAAAAAATGAGTTGCCAGAAAAGACATACTTTGCCAAGAAAATGATCTGCCCCATCGGCCTCGAGGTTGAAAAAATCCATACGTGTTCCAATGATTGTATATTGTACCGTGGAGAAAAATACAAAGAGTTGGACAAGTGCCCCAAGTGTGAAGCTCCACGGTACAAGGAAGGGCTGTCAGATGAGGGTACCAAGACTAGAGGAGGTCCCATAAAGGTCGTTTGGTATTTCCCTATAGCTCCCCGTGTGTAGAGGCTGTTTGCATGTGCAAAGTCAGCCAAGCTATTGCGTTGTGAAAGGATCAAGATGCCCAAGAGGAGTGGTGAATTAGGATAATTCTAAATTTTCTTGCAATAATTAAATCCTACGGTTAGCCCAATTAACCCCTTGTGCCTAGAAATATGTTTCTATTAATCTAACGCACAACGGACTTGCAACCTATGTTCCAAACTTACTCTAGCATGGCAATTCTATGAATATAAAAACAAGTATTGAATTGCTCAAAATAAATTCTCAAAGTAAATGCTCAAAGTAAATAGAGAGAGAGGAACACAGCGATGTTTTGCCGAGGTATCGGAGAGTCGCCACTCCCCACTAGTCCTTGTTGGAGCACCCGCGCAAGGGTGTAGCTCCCCCTTGATCCACGCAAGGATCAAGTGCTCTCTATAGGTTGATTCTTCGACACTCCTTCATGGTGAATCACCCACAACTGCTCACAACTTGAGTTGGGTCACCCACAAGCTCCACCGAGTGATCACCAAGCTCCCAATCACCACCAAGCCATCTAGGTGATGGCAATCACCAAGAGTAACAAGCACGAACTCTCACTTAACCGCGCGAAGCCTAATGAGAATGGTGGATGCAAACTTTGCTACTCTTGATTCACTAATGAGGCTACTCTCTTGGATTCTCAAATCTCAATCACCTCACTAGGACCTTGCTCTTCTAGGCACTCACAAACGTATTTCTCAGCTATTGAAATGAGCAAAAGTGACTCCACACATGAGTAGAGCTTCTATTTATAACAAGGGCTGAAAAATAAACCGTTATGTGCCTCTGTGGGGTGACCGAACGCTCCGGTCATGTTGACCGGATGCTCCGGTCAGTTCAACCCGCACACCAGTGTTTAAGTGTTGACCGGACGCTCGTAGTGTCCGATCATCACTGACTGGATGCATCCAATCACATTTAACCCTCACTGGAACCTTACTGTACTCGACTGGACGCTGAACCCCTAGGGTCCGGTCAGTACTGACCGGACGTGTCCGGTCGTAGATTTTCTCTTTTGGAACCTTACTAGAGTCGACCAGACGCTAGCCCTCAGCATCCGGTCACTCGACCACTCAGCGTCCGGTCATGCTAGACGCAATCTCCTTGGTCAAATGAACTGATCGGACCCTGCAGCCAGCATCTAGTCTGACTAGAGCCAGTGTCCGATCAGCATTTGACCCTCCATTCACTTCCAACGCTCGATCATATGTGAATGAAGTTCGCTCCAAAGGATCTTAGGCATATTTAGGAGCTACCTAGCGCTAGTTTTGACAAGTGTGCACCACACCTAACTCACTAGACTCATCTAGGTCAAGCTACCCATCCATACCCCCTTAATAGTACGGCCAAAGGAAAAACAAAGTCCTAAACTACTCTAAGTGTCTCTCCAACTTCAATTGACACTTAGAACTAGTCATCCTTAACCTTGTTGTCCATCCTTTGAAAACCAAAATGATTTCCATCGTAGGGGCATGACCACCTTGATTGCCCAATTGATCTCCATTACCATGACCTAACTTAATTGCCTCTGCAAAACACACGTTAGTCATAGTAATCTTGTATTGTCATTAATCACCGAAACCCAATTAGAGGCCTAGATGCTTTCAATCTCCCCCTTTTTGGTGATTGATGACAATACCATCTCGAGTATGTGAAAGAGTGAGGTTTTTGATATGCTTGGTTCATATAAGCTTTTGTCAATAAGAACAAAAAAGTTAGGCAAGCTTATATGACCCAAGCCAACACGATGTACTCAAAAGATATGAAATAAGCATGAGTACAAGGGGTGAAGCTCATTTGCATCAGAGTAAAGCGTGAAAGCAAAAGCAAATGAGCATAACACGAGTGATATGACATATAAAGGAATTCAAAGTAGAGAGCACATATGTCATATATCACAATCACGTAGATATCACTATCACATAGATATAATAGTATGCATGAAAGTAACCACACGAATGCATAATAGTAATAGTGTATCACACAAATAAAACTCCAAATGTATATAATAGACTAATAGCTAACTAGGCTCCCCCTAAAAGTTGCTCCCCCTGAGTCTACATACCTGAACCCTCTCCCCCTTTGGCGTCAAGCACCAAAACCTAAGGGTCGGTCATTCGGGCTACAACGGACGAGCCGGGTGCTGAGGTACGAGGAGCAAGCTGGAACTAGGCGCCATCATCATCTGACCCTGAGCTCTATACTGACTAACCCTTTGTGGCTGGAAGCATCACTGAAGTGGTCTGGGTCTGAGCTAGGGTAGGTGCTACCTATGATGCTACTGGTATGTCTGTCATATGATCTGAAGATGCGATAGAAGAAGGGAGCCTCTGAGTAGTCACGGCGATGGGAGCTGCTATAGAAGGACCTAGGGCATACATATGTGGTGGTGTAGGCATCCCTATCAACTCGCTAAAAGAGGCTCCAAGACTCCTGGAGACTGACATGTTAGGCACAAATAGCGAGGGTGACTGATCCGGTGTGAAGCCTGTCTGAAGTGGTGTGAACTGCGGGGCTACCACTAGCAAGGATAACCACTAGGACACCTGTACTGTGGGGGAAGCAAACAGAGCTAGACGCGGTCCCTGACTCTGAAGCCCACTGGGCTGTACTGCTAGAGTCGTCATTGTGGTAGTAGGCTGACCAATCTGGGGCAAAGGTTGCGGCTGTGGGGCCCTAATGGTTGTCACTACATGCTGCATGAATCCCAAAAGCTGCTGCTGCATGAGTAACTACTGCTGATGCATCAGCTGCTGCTGCTATCGCTGGAACTCGTCCTGATGAGCCTGAAACTATGCAAAGTTGGCAGTGGTCTCCGGAGCCTATCTAGCCTGATCCTGCTACATCCGCTCAAGGATAGCAATCAAAGCGGGGTCCATCTATGGGGCAGGTGGAGCTGAGCTAGAACTGTCGGCCTCTGCATCATGTTTGCGTGGAGGCATCTGAGGAATAGGTAGGTAGTCATCATTCGAACTATCACTAGACTCGCTCCTCTCCTCCTGAGCCTCAAGCTACTCCTCCTCAGTAGCTACTATGCCTCTAATAATCTTGTCCTGCTGAGCTATAGACTCTGGTATATCTAGATGACGGTGAGGCTGACTGGGTGCCTCTAGCATGCTATGCCTGATCTTCTATGCCATGTTATAGGCAGGAAACTTGGTGGTGGCACCTCTATACTCTGCAACCATCTCTAGTGACCTAACTTGCACAGCCTTGAGTATAAGGAATGTGATCCAATGTGCATATGGAAGCTGCCTACGACCCTTGAAGCCCTCAGCTATAGTATCCTCCATCTCTGATAGAAGGAGGTCCCAAATATCAAACATTGTCTACTGCATCAGGGCGTTGAGGAGCCAAAGCTGGAGACGAGTCAAGCCCTCTCTGTATCCCATTCTGGGAAGTAGTGTTCTCCTTATGATAGCCTCTAGCACTCTAGCTATAGGAGTAAGGTCATTGGGGTTCCTCCTCGACCCCTCACCAAAGGGCTCCTTAAAGCAATGGCACACAAGATCTATAGGGGGCACCATACCACCATGAGGGCGCCTGGGAGGCTCTTGCTGTCCATAACATACCTCATGTAACTTGACAGGCTGCTCCTGTAACCTTAGTATCTCCCTAGCCCTCTAACTCATCATCCTATAGTCTCTGCCTCTGAATGCAAAGTGTATAAAGTTATGATGTGGGTCAATGTAGAGCGAAGCATAGAACTACCGAACCCAAGATGGTACATACAATCCTGTCTGGCTAATCAGATCTGTTAGCCTCGGTAGATATGCAAGGTAGGGGCGAATGTGCTCTCTAGCTGCTGCGACTATAGCCTCTATGCTGCAGACTCTCTGAGATCTAAAGACTGCTCCACTATTTAGATAGGCATTATAGAAATCCTCCTGCAGTGGCGTGTAGAAACCCTCTGCTGCTCTCTCATCCCTCCTGGGTGGAAACCACACATCAAATTCCACGAAGCAAAGCTGCTAAACCTGCTTGGCCGTGGCAGCCCTCAAGTCAAGGTGGGTCACTAGAGGCGGACCCTGTGGTCTAGGCAGTGGACATGATCCCCTACGCTGAGCAGCTAGCCTTAGTGAGACTAGAACACAGGTACGACTAGAGCAGCGTAGCTGCGGCCGGGGTGCCTATTCGGTCTCCTCGACCTCCTCGGCCTGCTGGCCCTCCTGAGTCTGCTCTATCAGCTCTACTGGTGGGGGCTGCTGCTATGACTCCTGCTGTGACTCCCCCTAAGGCTGAGGATCCACAATGGGAAGATGTCATCCTGCCATCATGACAGTCCTAGAAGGACTACCATGAAGATGATCAATATGCTCAAGTCTGCCCTACGCCTCTAGTGATAGATGATCTGCAATGACAACTCTACTGCGGGCACCTCCTCTCTCGGCACGCTCTGTGGCCTCAGCAACTGCAGCTGCTCTCGCTGTCTCTGTATCAGGGTACTTGCGCTTCTTTGATGCAACCTTCTTCATCGCCTTGCCTTTAGGACCTGTAGGCAGGTGAGGCGGAGGCCTTCGATCATCATCTCCTGGACCACCACCAACATTCTTGGTGCAAGCCATTTGATCTGACTAGAACCACTACCGCTGACAAGATCAACTATCCACTGGCACTTTTGAGGCTTGGCCTCGATCTATACTCATGAGCTTGGCTCCGAGTTGACTGTCAACTACAACTGACACCTCAACGACACTGACTCACTATACGATGGAATAGATAGATATATGAATAAGTACGATATTTCTAATAGATGCGAAACCCTAAGAGAGCAAGCAATTTAGATGCGAAATAGAAGAGAGTGGCTTGCTACCTGACGAACCGGTGATCCAAGAAGAAGAGAAGCGACCCACGGGGAACCACTGACTCGGCTAGGGTTAGGGTTCTAACTCAACAAACATTGGCGACGCAAGCGGTGAATCAATGGCTGAGAGGATGAAGGACACGAGCTCGGCGATTAGGGCAAGTGCAATGGCAATGCTGCTATGGTGGAGCTTGGCTACACGGCTAGAGCTAGGACTAGGGTGCTTGGCGGCACTAGAGAGATTTGAGCAGCGGGCACACGACGGCTCTGGACAGGGCGTTGTGCAGGAGAACGGCATGGCAGTGCGAGGAGTGGAGGCGTGAGGGCGTGCTAGCACGGGGCGAGTGCGACGGTGATGCTCGGGCATGGTGGTGCGAGGAGCTCGGCTCGGGCTGTCGCGGCTACAGTGGCTAGGGCAGAGGCGAACACAGCGCGTGGCAAAGGGCTCGAGCGTTGATATCGGCACAAGCAAAAATGAATTAGGTCAGACCACCAGCGATTTAGATTAAATAGGGTGGCCCCACAAGTCAGAAAAGGAAACAGGGAAAGAAATCTGAGTCGCGCATGATTTCTACAGACCGAATGCTCCGGTGGTAGCAATCGGACGCTACCACCCAGCGTCCAGTCGATTCCAGAGAGGTCCAAATCCTCTGGAATTGTGACCGGACGCGTCCGGTGGACATCGACCGGACACAGCTAGAGTCCGGTCAACTCAGCCTAATTCTTCTCCAACCAACCAGACGTAGGGACGTCTTCTGACCGGGCGCTGAAAGACAGAGTTCGGTCACTCCTACGCAGCGAGTTCACCTCCTGTGAACTGACCAGACGCTGGACTTTAGAGTCCGGTGCAGCGTCCGATCACACTTTTCCAGCAAATCTTTAATGTTCCTCCATGCTGCCTATTCCCAATCAAGTCCTAACTCAAATAAGATCCAAATAAACACCAATTGGGACTGATGTGAGTGACCTCTCTTAAACCCTCATATTCTTCAAAATATTTTGCCTTAGGCTATAATTCTTTTTAAGAAAATAGGCAATAAGAGAGCAAATGGAACACAATGACAAAACAACATTCATGCATATGCAATACTTGTAAGTAAATCTAGTTGCTTGTCAAGTTTGATCCAAGGTTAAGCTTCTTCACACGCTTTTCAGCGGTTATCTTAACCATGTTAGACAAGCCCTATATGCATTATAAAGCACTAAACATGTTGTATATTACAATGAATGCAAGGGACAACACAAGCTCATCTTTTAGTGAAGTTACTAAAATCAAGTACATTGAGCTCATTCCGCAATCTACAAAATGTAGCCTCATCTAGCGGTTTAGTGAACATATCCGCTAATTGATCTTTGGTTCTTACACCTTCTAGTGATATATCATTTTTAGCAACATGATCTCTTAGAAAGTGATGGCGGATATCTATGTGCTTGGTGTGAGAGTGTTGAACTGGATTATTTGCAAGTTTTACTGCACTTTCATTGTCACACAAAAGAGGTACCTTTTCTAGAACTACACCATATTCTAGCAAAGTTTGTTTCATGTATAGTATTTGTGCACAACAAGCACTCGCGGCAATGTATTCCACTTCGGCGGTGGACAAAGCCACACTATTTTGTTTCTTGGAGGACCAAGACACAAGTGATCTACCAAGCAAATGGCACCCTCCAGATGTGCTTTTTCTATCAACTTTGTAACCGGCATAATCTGAGTCGGAATAGCCAACTAATTCAAATCTAGCTCCTTTGGGATACCAAAGGCCAATGCTTGGTGTGTGCTTAAGGTACCTAAGGATTCTTTTTATAGCAATTAAATGTGTTTCCTTAGGATTAGCTTGAAATCTAGCACACATACACACACTAAACATGATGTCGGGCCTAGATGCGGTTAAATATAACAAGCTACCAATCATGGAATGGTAGAGAGTTTGATCAACCAGGTTACCTCCCTCATCTAGGTCGAGATGTCCATTGGTAGGCATTGGTGACTTGATTGGCTTACATTCATTCATCTTGAATCTCTTGAGAAGAACTTTTGTGTATTTCTCTTAAGAGATGAAGATGTCTTCTTTCATTTGCTTGACTTGAAAACCAAGAAAGAATATAAGCTCACCAATCATTGACATCTTGAACTCCTTTGACATCAATTCACCAAATTCTTTGTATGAGTCTTTATTTGATGATCCAAAGATGATATCATCAACATATACTTCACAAATGAAGATATGCCCATTAAGCTTCTTGGTGAATAGTGTGGTGTCGACCTTCCCAATGGTGAAGCCCTTCTCAATGAGGAAGTCCCGAAGGCGCTCATACCAAGCTCTTGGGGCTTGCTTAAGCCCATATAGTGCCTTGGACAACCTATAAACATGATTAGGATATCTAGGGTCTTCAAACCTGGGAGGTTGATCAACATAGACTAGTTCATTAATAAAGACATTTAAAAATGCACTTTTCACATCCATTTGATATAGTTTCATTTCATGATGTGATGCATATGCAAGTAGGATACGGATGGCTTCTAATCTTGCAACCAGTGCAAAGGTCTCTCCAAAATCCAAACCTTCAAGTTGGGAGAACCCATTTGCAACTAGTCTTGCCTTGTTCCTCACAACAACACCTTGATCATCTTGCTTGTTGTGGAACACCCACTTTGTTCCACTGACTCTTGCACCTTTTGGTCGCTCTTCAAGAGTCCAAACTTCATTGTGAGTGAAGTTGTTCAACTCTTCATGCATGGCATTGATCCAATCCAGATCTTTAAGAGCTTCTTCTATCTTGGTAGGCTCATAGCAAGAGACAAAAGAGTGATGAGCAATAAATGAAGCAAGTTTTTGAGATCGAGTCATTACACCCGTTGATGGACTCCCTATGATGAGATCTTGTGGATGATCTTGTAGGAGAGGTGTATTTCTTCTATTGACCACTTGAGGAGGAGGTTGTGGAGCATCAACATCTTGTGCTTGTATCACCATTTGCTCATGGGAGATGTGAGTGTCTTCATTTTCTACTCTCCCATCTTTTTCACCATCTTGTGGCACACTTGATGAAGAAGGTTGATCAATGACTTGTACATCATCTTCATCATCTTTTGGCTTGATATCTCCCACTGGAATATTCTTCATAGCCTCCCTCAATGGTTCATCACCTACATCATCAAGATTCTCATGTGCTCCTTGGGAGCCGTTAGATTCATCAAATTCCACATCATATGTTTCTTCAACCAAGCTGGTGGCATGATTAAATACTCTATATGCTTTGGAATTTGATGAGTAACCAACAAGAAAACCAATATCACAACGTCTTTGGAACTTCCCTAGGTGTTGCCGTTTCTTGTAGATGTAGCATTTGCAACCAAATACCCTAAAGAAGGAGACGTCCGGCTTCTTCCCATTGAGCAACTCATAAGGTGTCTTGCCAAGGAACTTTTGAAGGAATAGACGATTGGATGCATAGCATGTGGTGTTGATTGCTTCCGCCCATAGAGCTTTAGGGGTGTTGTACTCATCAAGCATTGTTCTTGCAAGAGTGATCAATGTCCGGTGCTTCCTCTCAACTACACCATTTTGTTGAGGAGTATAAGTTGCGGAGACTTCATGTTTGATTCCAACTTCGTCACAATAGGCTTCAATGTTTGTGTTGTCAAACTCTTTGCCATTATCACTTCTAATCTTCTTGAGCTTCACTTCAAATTCATTTTGTGCTCTCTTGGCAAACTTCTTGAAGCAAGATGCAACTTCGGACTTGTCATGAAGAAAGAATACCCATGTATACCTTAAATAGTCATCAACAATCACAAGACAATAAAGATTTCCTCCCAAACTCTTGTGTGTTGTTGGTCCAAATAAATCCATGTGAAGGAGTTCTAGTACTCTTGTGGTTGACACGAAAGCTTTGGTTGGATGAGTATTTGCAACTTGCTTGCCGGCTTGACATGCACTACAAAGCTTGTCCTTTTCAAACTTCACATCCTTCAACCCTCTCACCAAATCATTCTTCATAAGCTTCTTGAGTGAGCTCATCCCAACATGAGCAAGTCTTCTATGTCATAGCCACCAAAGTGTTGTTTTGGTGAATAGGCAAGTCTTCAAATTTGCATCTTTGGAGGTGAAGTCCACTAGATATAAGTTGTTGTATCTAAATCCATTGAATATCACTTGATTATCATCTACCTTGGATACAACAACCTCCTTCTTGATAAACAAGCATTGGAAGCCAAGATCACACAATTGTCCAACGGATAGCAAGTTGAAGCTCAATGAAGCAACATAAAGCACATTGGAGATGGAATGATCATTTGATATTGCCACTTTGCCCAATCCTTTAACCTTGCCCTTTGAGTTATCTCCAAATGTTATTCTCTCTTGTCCATCTACCTCTTCATCTAGTGAGGTGAACATACGAGGATCACCGGTCATATGTTGAGTGCAACCACTATTAATAACCCAATGACTTCCACCGGTCTTGTAGTTCACCTACACACAAGAGATTCAAGCTTTAGGAACCCAAACTTGTTGAGGGCCCTTCACCTTCTCAACAAGTGACTTAGCCACCCAAATCTTCTTAGGCCTATTCTTGTTAGGGGGTCCTAAGAACATGACTTTCATCTTTCCACTAGAATCCTTTTTAAGCATGTAGTGAGCATTGAAGGCAAAGGGTCTAGCATGCTTGGGCAAGGGTTGTGGCGGTGGAGTTTGGCACTCATGAGCAAAGTGGCCTTCTTGTCCACACTCAAAACATCTCTTTGGCTTTGGCTTTGGATTTGATTGTTGTTGTTGAACTTGAGCCTTCTTCTTCTCTACACTTTCCACATATCCAATGTCACTTCTATCCATCTTTATGATGGTGTTCATGAGTAGCTCACTTTGGGGATGCTTGCCTCTTGCAAACTTGCTCAATCCCATCTTGAGGTGCTCTTTCTCCATCTTGAGCTTCTTGTTCTCTTCCTTGAGAATATCATTGTTCTTCTCTTCCTTGAGCTTCTTGTTCTCTTCTTTGAGCTTCTCATTCTCAAGGATCAACTCTTCATCATGATCAAGAGTTTCTAGCACAATGGTGTTGTGGCTTTTCATCTCTTCAAGATCTTTCATGAGCTTTTCATTTGTATACTTGAGCTTGACATATTCATCATAGTCATTGCACTCAACCACTCTCTTGCCTTTGCCACTAGATCCTTGCTCAATGCTCTCATTAATCAAATCATCACATGATGTAGCTATATTAATCTTAACAACATGGTTAGTAGCATCATGTGGCTCATTTGGTAAAAATTCTTGAGCAATAACAAGAGTATCATAATTGATCTTTAGAGTTGTATGTTCATCTTTTAGCTTGTTGTCGCTAGTGATGAGCTCATTGTGCACCCACTCAAGTTTATCATGTTTATCTTTAAGCTCTTTCTTAGAAGATTTGAGCTCCTTGAGTTTGGATGATATAGCATCATTTGTCTCTTTAAGCTCAACATTAGCCTTTTCCAATGTGTCGCATTTTACTAAGAGTGAATCATTTTTAGCATCAAGCTTTTCATTTTTAGATCTACTCTTTCTAATGATCTTAGTGTATTGTCTTAGTATTTTGACAAGATCATCATATGAAGGTGAATCATCATCATCGCTATCGCTATCATCATCGCTATCGCTATCATCACTACTATCATCATTATTAGTTACCTTGCGTTCACCCTTGGCCATAAGGCATAGGTGTGTAGAGGATGATGGCGATGGTGGCGGTGAAGATGAAAGATCAATGGCAATAGCGGCCACCTTCTCATTTTCACTATCATCATCGGATGATCCACTAGATGAATCAATGTCCGTGAGCCAATCACCGACGATGTAGGCCTTTCCACTCTTCTTCTTGTTGTGGAAGTCCCTCTTTTTGCCATCTCTCTTCTTGTATGGCTTGTTCTTCTTCTTCTCATCTTCATCTTCATTACTTGAGTCATCTTTCTTGCCCTTGTTCTTGTTCTTAAACTTGTCTTTCTTGGGCTTGGTGCATTGATGTGCTAGATGACCAAGTTCACCACAATTGAAGCAATCCATTTCGGAGACTGGCTTTCTTCTAGAGCTTGTGAAGAATTTCTTCTTGCCATCAAACTTGATGCCACTCTTGTTTAGCTTCTTTAGCATTTTGGTGGCTTTCTTCACCATGAGAGCAAGATCTTCATCTTCATCTTCTTCATCACTTGAGCTCTCATACTCAAGTCTTGCTTTGCCCTTATCTTGGCTAGCTTTGAATGCTATGTCCTTCTCTTTTTTTTTGGTAGAGGATGAGCCATCTTGTGGCGTGATGTGCATGTACATCTCATGAGCATTGATCTTTCCCAAGATTTGTGTTGGTGTAGCGGTGGAAAGATCACCTTGGTGTAGCACGGTCACAATATGCCCATATTTGTCAATGGGGAGGACACTTAAGATCTTTCTCACAACGTCGGATGGTGACATTTGAGTAAGTCCAAGCCCATTGACTTCCTCTACAAGAACATTCAAACATGAATACATCTCATTAGCACATTCTTTGGGAAGCATCTCAAATGAATTTAGCTTTTTAATCACAAGATGATAGCATTCCTCACGCTCACTCTTGGTTCCCTCATGGAGCGCACAAACGTCCGACCATAGTGCATGGGCATCTTTGTGGTTCCTTACACGGTTGAACACATCTTTGCAAAGGCCTCTAAAGATGGTGTTTCAAGCCTTTGCATTCCATTTTTCATAATTAACCTCATCGCCTTGTAAGTGTGTAGCATCCTGAGGTTTTGGGAAGCCTTGTGAGGTGGCTCTAAGAATACCAACATCTAGAGCTTCTAAGTACGCCTCCATGCGGATTTTCTAATATGGAAAGTCATCTCCCTCAAAGATAGGAGGAGGTCCATCCCCGTGAGACATCTTGCTCTAAGCGATTAAGCTTAAAAACGTGAGCACGAGGCTCTGATACCAATTAAAAGGATCAAGATGCCCAAGAGGGGGGTGAATTGGGCTAATTCTAAATTTTCTTGCAATAATTAAATCCTACGGTTAGCCCAATTAACCCCTTGTGCCTAGAAAAGTGTTTCTATTAATCTAACGCACAATGGACTTGCAACCTATGTTCCAAACTTACTCTAGCATGGCAATTCTATGAATATAAAAACAAGTATTAAATTGCTCAAAGTAAATGCTCAAAGTAAATAGAGAGAGAGGAATGCAGCGATGTTTTACCGAGGTATCAGAGAGTCACCACTCCCCACTAGTCCTCGTTGGAACACCAGCGCAAGGGTGTAGCTCCCCCTTGATCCATGCAAGGATCAAGTGCTCTCTATGGGTTGATTCTTCGACACTCTGTCATGGTGAATAACCCACAACTGCTCACAACTTGAGTTGGGTCACCCACAAGCTCCGCCGGGTGATCACCAAGCTCCCAATCACCACCAAGCCGTCTAGGTGATGGCGATCACCAAGAGTAACAAGAACGAACTCTCACTTGACCACACGAAGCCTAATGAGAATGGTGGATGCACACTTTGCTACTCTTGATTCACTAATGAGGCTACTCTCTTGGATTCTCAAATCTCAATCACCTCACTAGGACCTTGCTCTTCTTGGCACTCACAAACGTGTTTTTAGCTGTTGGAATGAGCAAAAGTGACTCCACACACGAGTAGAGCTTCTATTTATAACATGGGCTGAAAAACGAACCGTTATGTGCCTCTGCGGGGTGACTGGATGCTCCAGTCATGTTGACCGGACGCTCTGGTCAGTTCAACCCGCACACCAGTGTTTAAGTGTTGACCGGACGCTCGCAGCATCTAATCATCACTGACTGGATGCATTCGATCGCATTTAACCCTCACTAGAACCTTACTGTACTCGACCGGACGCTGAACCCCTAGGGTCCGATCAGTACTAACCGGACGTGTCCGGTCATAGATTTTCTCTTTTGGAACCTTACTAGAGTCGACCGTACGCTGGCCCTCAGCATCCGGTCACTCGACCACTCAGCGTCCGGTCGCACCAGACGCAATCTCCTTGGTCAAATGAACTGATCGGACCCTACAACCAGCGTCCGGTCTGACCAGAGCCAGCATCTAATCAGCATTTGACCCTCCATTCACTACCAACGCTCGATCATATGTGAATGAAGTTCACTCCAAAGGATCTTAGGCATAGTTAGGAGCTACCTAGCGCTAGTTTTGACAAGTGTGCACCACACCTAACTCACTAGACTCATCTAGGTCAAGCTACCCGTCCATACCCCCCCTTAATAGTATAGCTAAAGGAAAAACAAAGTCCTAAACTACTCTAAGTGTCTCTCCAACTTCAATCGACACTTAGAACTAGTCATCCTTAACCTTGTCGTCCATCCTTTGAAAACTGAAATGATTTCCATCATAGGGGCATGACCACCTTGATTGCCCAATTGATCTCCATTACCATGACCTAACTTAATTGCCTCTATAAAACACACGTTAGTCATAGTAATCTTGTATTGTCATTAATCACTAAAACCCAATTAGGGGCCTAGATGCTTTCAATGGCGAAGAGCGTAAGAAAGATACAATGATGAGGCACCCCGCCAATGGGCATGACTGGAGGACTATCCATACTATGTTCTATAAGGACATCGATGGAGAGGTAAGGCACCTTTGGTTTGCTTTGAGCACAGATAGGATGAATTCTTTTGACCAGGTTAGAAGTAATCATAGCACTTGGCTAGTGACACTCTGTATATACAACCTTCCACCTTGGGTCTATATGAAGCGGTTGTACATCCAGATGCCACTACTGATCCAAGGGCCAAGACAACCTAGGAATGACATCAATGTGTTTTTGGAACCAGTGATCGATGAACTAGTGGAGATGTTTGAAAAGGGTGTGCCGGATGTTTGGGACGAGTACAAAAAGGAACATGTCACGATCAAGGGAGCACTTATCGCTATAATCACCAACCTGCTAGGTCGAGGTTCATTGTCTAGAGAGAAGACAAAAGGCTATACTAGATGTGTCGAGTGCTTGGATGACACCGATGCGGTAAATCTACCAAATAACTAAAAGATAGTTTATATAGGACACTGTAGGTTCCTACCAAAGGATCACCCTTACCGCAGGAATAGAAAAGATTTCAATGGTACTATTGAGAAACACTTAGCTCCCAAATATCGAGATGGTCCTACGATACTTTGAGAACTCAACAAATTGGAGGTTGTCCTTGGGAAGAGGGACAATGCAGTAGCAGTGCCTGATGGGAGCGTTTGGAAGAAAAAATCAATTTTCTAGAAACTACCTTACTGGCCATTTCTGAGTGTATGCCACTGTCTTGATCCCATGCACATCACTAAAAACGTGTGTGCTAACACTCTTAACACCTTGATGGACACCGAGGGGACATCGAAGGATTCACTAGCAACACATCTGCACATGCAACACTTGGGAATTAGGAAGGAGCTATATCCCATGGAGCTAGAGAATGGCCAGTTCAAACTTCCGGTTGCGTCATGGACATTGAAGAAGGAAGAAAAGCGTGCGCTTATTTCTTTCTTCAATGAACTCAAAGTCCTGACGGGCTACAGTGTGAACCCAAAGAGGCTAGTGAATATGAGAGAACTCAAGTTCAACTATGGCCCTATGAAGGCCCATGACTGTCATGTCATTATGACTCAGCTGCTCCTTGTTGCCCTATGTAGTATCCTCCCCCCAAAGGTCTGCGCCCCAATCATAAAGCTTTGCTCGTTCTTCAACATGGTCTCAAAAAAGGTCATTGATGTGTTCACGCTAGAGCAGCTGCAGCAGGACATAGCCAAAACTCTCAATAGGCTTGAGATGCATTTCTCGCTGACTTACTTTGATATCTCATTGCATCTGCTCATTCATCTTGTTGACCAAATTAGAGCCCTTGGCCTAATGTACCTGCATCAGATGTTCCCTTTTGAAAGATTGATGAAAGTTTTTAGGAGGTATGTTAGGAACAGATTTAGGCCAAAAGGGGGCATGGTTGAAGGATGGTCAATGGAGGAGGCCATTGAGTTCTGCACATATTATCTGGACATCAAAAGGGTCAGAGTTCTAGAATCTCATCACGAGGGAAGACTACGTGGCAAAGGAATGATTGGGGAGAAATCTATTATAGTAGACGACCCTATTTCTTTCAAACAGACATAATTTGCTATTCTTTAGCAAGTTGAGGGTGTGATGACATACATTGACGAGCACAGGCAGTTGCTGCAAACTCTATATCTGAGCAGGTCACTAGCTTGGCTGGATAAAAAACATAAGGAGGAATTTATCAACTGGTTGCGATGTCGCTTGCTTGGAATAAAAGTTGGGTAATCCACTAGATGCCTTAGCCAAGGGACCTTCGAGTACATATCTTAAGTACCAAGGGTATGAGATCAATGGATTCACATTTTACACAAAAAAAGCAAGATGGAAAGAGCACATACTAAAATTGTGGTGTTCGTTTTGATGCTCACGATGAAAACAGCAACGTGCAGCGACATACTATGGTTTCATAGAGGAGATATGGGAGCTAGCCTATGGTCCATTGAAGGCAGCTCTTTTTCCCTGCCAGTGGGTTCGGCTCGAGGAAATCAACACTGACAGCGAAGGGTTCACTACCGTTGATCTAAGACCGCATACAGAGATGACCCCTTCGTCCTTGCAAGAGATGTTATGCAAGTCTTCTATGCAAGGGACAACAAGATAAAAGGAAGGATAAAAGTAGTCCTAGAAGGGAAAAGAAAGATTGTCGGTGTCGATGGAGTGATGGACGAAGTAGACTACAGGGGCTATCAGGAAATGCCTCCATTCAGGGCGAACGTACCCCTACCTATCCCTCAAGAGGGTGACAAACCTGCTTATGTATGGCTTGATCAAAATGAGGCCCTCATTGTTGATGCACGTAAAGATAGTTAGATTATTATTAACTATGTAATCATTATGCACATAACCATGAAGGATGTTTGATCCTGATGAAACTCTCATCTCCTCTCTCCTCCTCGTTAATACTCTGCCAACTCAACAAATATGCCAACGTATCATAGTAATTAATGAGAATGACAGTTATTTAAAACTGCCATTGAGACTGACCTTATTACTATTCAAACATTCGATTAGACACTGGACGTAACATTTCTAAACTTTACTCTCTAAATTTAAACACTAGCTAAATATAAATATAAATATATATGTCTAGACTTCTGATAGAAGGCCATTCTCTTCCGAGCTACTACTAGTAGTGAGGGATCCATAGCTCCTCAGCGCCACTGGTCCCCAACTAGTTTGTAGTCCCTGCTCGCAATACTCGAAGGAGCCTAGCCCACAGTCGGCATTGAGCAAAGGCGTAGTAGCTCCATTCCTCCTCCAACCTTAAGTTACCATTGATGTATGTGCTCCTGGAGATGTGAATGGGAATGCATGTGGCTTGTGTGTTAACTGTTGAGTGATCCATTTACTTGATGCGTGTACTATTCCAGTCTCCAGATCAGGCCAAGATGAAGAGGAATGCTAAGAAGGCCACGGAGAAAGAAGATGCACATAGAAAATTCATTTAATAAATTATAAAATAGAACAAAAAAAATTAGGCCACCAGGGACTCGAACACGGGTCTCGGGGGCTAAGTTGAGGGGTCTTAACCGTTGTGCCAGTAGGAGTTCAAAAGAAATCTAAAAGTTATCCTACTTAACACCTAACTGCTACACCACATCACTGCCAGTTTTGAGAATGGCCCGGCAGTGATGTACCCCATCACTGTCGGTTTATAATCACAACCGGCAGTGATGAGCTATTTCCAAAGTAAATTAGTAATTTATTAAATAGAACAAAAAAATTTGCTGCCTAGGACTCGAACACGGGTCTCGGAGGCTAAGTTGAGGGGTCTTAACCATTGCGCCACTAGGAGGAGTTCGAAACAAAATGAAAAGTTATCCTACTTAACACCTAACTAGTACACCACATCACTGCCGGTTTGGGGAATGAACCGGCAGTGATGTACCCCATTACTATCAGTTTACAAGCAAAACCAGCAGTGATGTACCCTATTCACTGTCGGTTTTTAAACTAAAACCGATAGTGATGTGTAGATGCTCCTCACATGCCAACAGTGCTCCCATTGACCACAACAATTGGAACACTCCTCCCACCTACCCCGACAACTTTAGTTCAAAAATAAAAATGTACCACGACTGCTAGCCCCTATAAAATGGCCCTTGGCCAGGAGCTAGCCTCTCCATGCATGTTGGTTTTAGGCAGGCCTTATCAGCCATGATACAATGTTTTCCTCTCACAACAAACCACATATATCATTATGCGTCATAGTCCACCAAAATTGTGCACACAAGAGGTACTAGAAGAATGCTACTGAAGATAGAGCAACGCCGAAGATTGGAGATGCCACGAGGTTCACAGAGCCATCCGCTGCGGTGCGCATCTGGAAAAAGGCCATGTACAGATATGGTGGATTCATCGATGCCACCTTGTCATCTCCAACCGGTATAGCTCGTAGACCACCTCAGTGCTGCTGTTTGCCCCTAGTTGGCGCTAGAAGAATGCTACTGAGGTGGTTACATTATAATGTGTTGATACACATTGATTGTAACTTTGACCTATACGCAAATAGGTCTTTGTTATCGTATATGGAATTTTAGTGTAAGGTCTTTGTTATCGTATATGTAATTTATTTCTAATATTTTTGTTATTTTTTGATGTATTTCATTACTATCTAAATAAATGTATCATTGTTGTTAAAACTTTCCCACTATACTATCTAAATAAATACTAGCCACTGTTGCCCGTGCTTCACTGCGGGTGATGTGTTTGGTATAGGAAAAATCTTGAGAAATATGGCTCACATGTCTAATATGTTTTCTCATCGTGTTGGTATGGAAGATTGGTCTCAATATTGTAAATGAACATAGAGGTTGGTTGTCATTACATGGTGCCTATTCTAGACCAGTAAATCAATGACATGTTAGTGGAAAGAAGTATTTGATGGAGTTGGGCTCAAGCAACTAACACACTTAGATTTAAAGCACAACATTGGCTAGGATTACGTTATAGGTGGAAATAGCAAAAACTACAACACAAGTACTTCTCCTAATGCAAGGGTTTACAAAAGAGTGAATTAGGACCCACTCCCCTTAGGCGAAACTACAACACATTTTGTAAATCTGGATTTACACGAAAGATTACACCGTGTTGAACACTAAATTACACTGGGATTTAAAGTTACATGGTTAAGAGCAACCTAGTAGAACCAAGGCTTACTCTAGAAGTTAGGATAGATGAGGGCAATGGAGAAACAACAAGATAATAATTATCCAAAACATGGCGTATGACCAACAGATCTAGAAACATGAGACTGAGAAGTCAAATATCATGAACCCTAAGACCAAACTAACCAACGGTAGACTTGAACTTCTTCAAAAACCAGATCCCTTATTCTTATATTACACCATCACCTCAGCCAGATGAAATGAGGACTGGATCTCATAGCTCTGCTTCGGATTCGAGAAGGATGGGGATGAAGAAGAAGAGTAAGGACCAAGGGCATCTTATAGTGGTGAACGAAGATGGGGTGCAGCGCACTGTAAGTGGAGACGGCATGGATGGGATATGCTACCGGTTCACGCTGTGGAGATACAACTAGCCATGGCACGATCCCAGCTCAAGCGAGCAGAGGGGGAATAAAGGAGAGGAGAGAGGGTTCACTCGATGTGGGAGGCGTGCGGGTGGTCATGTCCCCAAAAGAAGAAAGAAGGGAGGGGATCTGGTATGGGGACTAGGGCAAGGATCAAGAGTGGACCAGAGGCTAGGAAAAGGAGAAGTGCATAGTGCATGAGGATAGCAAGTGCGGCATGATGTCGAGGCCATACGAGGATAGGGTGCTAATGGGCTTGACACCGACAGCATCCATGGGGCACGTAGTGACAGCGACCTGGCGTGCGTAGCGTAGTCAAGCTAGGCACAGTGCCTGGGACTTGACATCCACTCAGGCTTTTCTAAGCATTCCCTACTACCCAAGGCTAACTTTTCCTAGGTGTTCTTCTTTCCTTCCCTTCCTTGTCCACAATATGCGCCAAACTTTGTATGAAGTGAGATCGCAACATACATGCTTCCTCTGAAACCACCTCCTCTTATTTACTTTGAGAGAATACTATTTCATCAACCCATTGTAGATTTCTTGTTCAAACACTTGAATATTTGTATCAAAAGTGGTATGGCGGTGTAACTGGGTAAAGGTACTTGGTCAACAACCTCGATACCAGCGCATGGTGAGTAGCGTCACCATATGGCAGCTGTTCCATAGGGAGCCCACGATTTTGTCATGACACCATAAGCTATTAACCAAGCAACTACTACCAACTTCATGGCCGGAAGGCAGTGGGGTCATAGACCACAGAATGAGGGGAATATTGCAAGGGAAGATTCAAACAACAAGGGTTCCCTTCACAACAAGGAACAAGGAATTCAAATCCAGCGACAGATTTGATTTAAAGAGATTCAAGTGTTTTACTGGGACATCCACAATTAATCGATACAGCATCCTATATTATCCAATCATGACTGGTTTGCTAATATCTAGATGGCAACTTCTCTTGTAACCCACCTACCATCGCCCTTGAAAACTCTAAGCACGTTTAACAGGAATTAAGTAGATTGACGCAATAAACATAGGGAAATAAACCAAATGCATATTCCAACGGTCTTATATGGGTACATCATATAGGCATCTAGTCTCCCATTCATGACACAGCTTTCACCTTCCCTATGATGGACGATCTCAACAGTACGGATGAAAATAACGGCAAGAGTACAATACCGAAAGACAGCGAAGAACATCACTACTACTATGGGTACAGCATCTCAAGGCAACTAATCTACCTGGAACTACACATCTTCATTCCCAGGCATGGTGGATTCTTCAACCGCCTTGGCTATGGATCTGCATTTTCTCTTGGCGATGGCTGAGTGAGAGGAATCAAGGGCTCTACTTCTAACACTTCCGAAGGTGGAGGTACTGGTGGCACTACAACACCAGTCCTCCTTTCAGGCAGGTGGATAGGGATCCCTTCCAAGATCGAGGCATCCTGCCTTTCAGCAGCCAGCATCCTCTGCTTGGCCTTGGTGATAAGATAGGCCTCCCACAGCTGATGGACATGCCGATCTTCAACCTCCTTCAAAGCTTTGGACATGGTAGTCTCTCAGCTCTCAGCAGCTACAGCAATGGCATGCGCCTCGATGAGCGGTACTTAGAGGATTCGGGTGAAGATCTCAGCTTCCTTCGCTCGCCGGAGGTAGATCCTCAGTTCCAAGGCTTGCCGGTCATACTGCTCATCTAGGGCAAGAAGGTACGTGGTCAAATGCACCACGGTAGGACTATCTTCTTGTGCATCCTGCCCTTGCAAAGCGTCCATGCGAGCCCTCCATGCCCTTCGATTCCTATCCAAAGGTGGAAAGAACCGCATGGGGGTACCAGCAATGGGCTCCTCATAGATCTGGCAGAGGTACCGCAAGGCTTTGCGGGCCATAACCTGGTAGGTGTTGATAAAGCTAAACCCAGTTGCGGTCACACTCTAGGCTCCAGTGAGGTTGGGGAACTCCTCACTCTTCCCAATGTAGATGATAACCTCACACCGCTCGGTGCCTTGCTCCTCATATTCATGGCCCTCATACTCGGGACGATCTTTGACTCCGAGCTTTCTGTAGGGTGGCATGCAGGATTCTAGGAAAACCCTCAACATTCAGGCAGTAACTACTAACCCAGGCTCCTACCATTTCTGGCGGTGGTTATGAGGAAGGTTGAGCGAAAAGCTGGCTCAAAGGAAAAGCTAAGCTAGCTAAAGTGCACCGAGTGGTGGTACCAATGGCTAAGCCAGGCTCTACTTATAAAGGCAGAGCAGTCTGTGGTCCTGACGCGGTTCACTAGGGTTCCTACGTGGGATCACTATGAATGAATCGACCAAATTCTACGTGTTCGAGGTGAGCAACGCGTGGCACCATTACTGAGTAGGATGACTACAGGGCAAGGGTCTGACAAGAGCGTAGAAAATGGGTACGAGGAGACGTGGCTCACTAAAGCGTGAACCATGGGCAAACATGGAGGACAAAGCCACAGTGCAGACCTAACTCTGGAACAGGAACGAGTAGGTCATGCACAATACGACACGCATGACACTTATGGATGGCGTATCTGCCAGCAATACGGCACTATAATGCACTAACAGGATATGCATGAATGCACGTCCTATACGTCCTTTCACTATTACCAACATATAGGGAAACCGTTCTCTCCCTGTAGCTAGTCGATACTATCAGACAATGCTCGAGTCAGTGTACCTACAGAAAAGTTGATTAAGCCTGTCTAAGTTAGGTCATAATGTTGAAGATTTTTGTGTGAATTCTATTAATTCTTTGTAGCATACCTCTTACACTCGATGTTGTTCACTATGCTTGCTTGTAGGTCTTCAGAATTGTATGCGCGTCCACCCCGAATTTCTCCACTCCAACGCAACTTCACATAAATGGTCGTTCGGAGGTATACTTTTATGTGGTTTCAGACTTCTTTTTTAAACTACAGTCCTTGTTATTGTTGCATTGTGTCTTACATTCTTTGCCTTGTTATAGTTGTGGCAGAGTTGTTGGACAATGTGGAGGATGAGGTAATTAAACATAATTATTGGTTTTTTAAACTCTCAAAAGATTTATTGCTGAGCCATATTGATTATTCATAAGTAAATGTGTGACTAGATTTTTGTGTCAAATAGATAGAAATTGGTGGTGCTACAGCAACATTGTTGGCCAAAGTCATCGACAAACGGCATGGATCACCAGCTTTACTAATCCAAGGTTCTGATTGGTGTACTATAACTAATGTGATAGCATTATTTTAAATGATATTTGATTGAATTAATAAACCAAAATACAAAGTTATAAACTTTCAGTTTTTTATGGAGTTTGTAGGAACTACCCCTCGATAAAACACTTAAAGCAGTGATGAGTTCCACTTTTTATGACATGTGCTGTCGAATTTCCCTTCGAAGGGAATACGCGATGATTTGCAAGCTATAACGTGTCCTTTGAAGTTAAACCTTCTAGGTTTGAACACAATACCTAGTTACCTACACACGATTTCTTCATCTTAAAAACCTACACGTGATTTCATTTTGGTAGTCACTTTATATCTAGATTCATAGTATGAACTTTGAAACCTCAGACCATGACACGCCATAGTTGTTTGCTCGCATGTTGGCTCCCGGCCCCCTCCCTCGCTTTACCTCTATTCAACCCTCCTTCCCTTGCATAATTTTTCACTGCATGTGAGATTTGGAGGGTGAATCTTGGTCAAAGGAGGCAAATGAACAAGGGAAGTTCAGTTTCAGCCTAGATCTATTTTTGTCCCCATGTCTTACCAGCTTGCATGCTACTCGTAACCACCAGTTTTTGAGCACACACTCATAACCACTATTGTTCTATAGAGAAAAATGCCACCGCGTGGAGAGAGAGAGACCAAGTGAGCTGACATGATGTGATGGCCATGAGTCCCTACACAAAGCAACATGCAACTTACCACCTTGCCGACCATGCTGCATGCACCCATACTACAACAGAGGCAGATGCTGCCACAAGCAGACAAGCACTCGTAACCACCATTTTTTGAGCACACACTCATAACCACTGTTGTTCTATAGAGAAAAGTGCCGCCGTGTGGAGAGAGAGACCAAGTATCAGCAGTGCACCCGCACACATAAACAGATAGCTCATGCATACATGCAAAGCAAGCAAGGCCCCAGCAACATGCACGCATGCGTATTCGCATGCGTGCCGACCACCATGCTAATTAGGGACCGACCATGCATGCCGAGAATCCACCATCCCCTGCTACGCGCCACCGTCCATTTACGTGCCGCATACAATCACCAAGGGAATGTGTCCACTTGCTGAGATGATAGACGTGCAATGCCTCATGGCAGTTATTGTCGCGTACCTATGTTTCAGGTGATAGAAGCAACATGGGAATTATATTAGGACTTTAAGGTTGCCTGCAAGATGATAAACACCACAGGACTTTGTGTCATTTATTGATTACTTTTTGCTTCTGTCCGTCAAGAAAATCACCTAATTTCTGATCCCTTTGACATCTAATTCCATCACTGCATTTAGTATCTAATTGAATGATCAACAGGTGGGTTAACACTAATATGGTCTTGGTTTGTCTAGGATTCTCTGCCTCTAGCTTTTAGGTAATTACTACCAACAGTCAATGTCTTATCTACATTAACTGTCCCCACAACACTAAATAGTAGCTTGGGACAACTGTTGGTGATATCCACAACCACACACCATGTGCAAACCTAGTAAGAGCTGACTTCCGGGCACATGCATTCATGCTTGGGTATTGAGATCGGTAGCTTCAATTTTGATTAATTATCTAGAATTTTGCATTGCTTAGTCCATTGGTGAATCACATGTCATTAAAGTCTAGAGCTGACAAGAACCACTCGGATGGATGCAATGGATCCACTACAATACGCACTCCTTTGGCCAACTTGTAGGTACGGGACATTGTTAACTTTGAAGGCACTGGCCAGTCGTCACCAACCCCAAGTTTTCATAAGCAGATGGGCGCACATCAGGGTAGTCGCTTGAGACACGCTATTTGGAGTGCAATAGATGTACAAACATTGTAGTTGATGATGAGTTATTGACACTTATCATGCCTATGTTACCAGCGAAGCTCTAATTTTTTATGTCCCACTAAATGGTTTGTGAAGGGACGGAGCAGCACAATGCATAGTTGCTAGGATCTGATGGATCAAGCTAACGATGGAGAGAGACAGCTTACTTCTATGTTGCCGCGGATCCATGAGTGGCCTTCTTTGCTCAAATATTAAAACATTAGAATAGATTTCAGTGGCCAATGCTATGGTACACTACACCCATTACCTAGTAAGAGGTAATACTTCAAAGCAATCTAAGCCAATGATTTATTGGATTTTTTTAAATTCAACAAATAAACAAATATGTAAGAAAATAAAGAAAAATTTACCAACATCCTGTAATCAGGGGAACCCTCCCCCTCTGTGATTTACACAAAGTGGGGCCCATCCCTTTCTATGTTTGTGTGTCATGCAAGTACAAGGCACGAAAAGTTGGCACGCCACTTTGTCGTGCTTACACGGCTCAATTTTTATACAGAAAAAGGTTATTCTAGATATTTTAATTTATTTCGGAGCTAACTATTTAGGTAACTATTCAAGTAATTTTGGCCATTTCCAATTACGAATAATTAATCTACACCAATTGTAAATCAAATTTACACCAAAACTAGAATAGTAAAGTATGATATACTAAGATGTAATATGCTTTGCAAATATAGGAGCAAGCTGACATGATGTGATGGCCATGAGGCCCTACACAAAGCAACATGCGCCTGACCACGTTGCCGAGCATGCTGCATGCACCCATACTGCAGTAGAGGCAGATGCTGCAGCAAGCAGACAAGCACTCGTAACCACCTTTTTTGACTTGCAGCAGCATGCACATGAATACATGATCCCGCACAGGGGCCTGACCGAGACACCCTGCCACCCTAGGCCCCGCGACCATCCTATCTGTTGTAGGGCTGGATCTGACGGCCGCAAAATCGAGTGACCGACAGCCGAATAATGGTCGGGTGAGGTATAGATTAATCGTTTTTCCATAAGCAATTAAGCCTAAGTTATCTATGGATCCTTTTCCATGGCACTAAGCACTACTATGGTAGCATCATGAAGAAGCAAAAGCAGCAAGGCTTAAACAATAGGCACCTTGCAAAGTTATAGTACACTGCTAGCTAGCTAGCCTCCAAGGACAATCGAATGCACACTTGGTGGTGGACGGCCACTGGCGAGGTTCTACCGAGGCTGTACATGCGAAGCAGCACGGGCATGTGCTTCCTGCTAGACTTGGAGACCATGCTCTTGTCGGTCGTGTTGAGAGCGCTGAGGCAGCCCCTAATGACATCGTCAATGTAGGTGAAGTTGCGGCGCACGTCAGCGTCGTCTGCGGTGCGGAACAATGTGATGGGCTCACCGGCGACGATGCTGCAGGCGAATGAGAAGTAGGCCATGTTGGAGCATCCCCATAGGCCATAGACGGTGAAGAATCATAGGCTAGTGATTTAGAGCCCATAGATGTGGTTGCACGCGTGCGCAATGGCCTCGCCGGCCTTGTTGGTGGCCACGTACAGCGACGCGGGGCGGCCCGTGCAGTGGTCCTCGGAGAAAGGTGGCTCGGTGTTGAGCCCGTACTCCGATGACGACAACGCCCACAAGACCACCGGCTATGGGTCAGCGTGCCTTGCTGTGGCCTTAAAGAGCACGACAAGGCCAGCGACATTGGAGGCCACATATGCCTACGGCGCTCGCATCGCGTGGTGCACGCCCACATGGGCCGCGAGGTGCAGCACGTGCGTGAATGGCACCATGGACAGGAGCCGCTCCAGCAGCGCGGCATCATTGATGTCAGTGTCTAGCACCACCATGCCACGGGACACCAACAGACACTATCGTGCGCGCTTCAAGGATGGGTCATAGCAGGCATTGAAGTTGTCGAGGCCGAGCACGCCATCGCCGTGAGCGCGGAGCGCCAGCGAGCAGTGCGAGCCCACAAAGCCTGTGGCGCCTGTGATGACCACGAATAGTGCCCCATCCTACCGTGGCCTCACACTCCGCCGCACCTCCCACTCCCACGCCACGCCCCACCCATACGACAATGATGTCCTTGAGCCTAGCAGCCTCCGGTGCGAGTGCCGAGGCCGCGGCGAGGAGGAAGAGGAGGAGCTAGAGCCGAACGTGAGCAACGTAGAGAGGCTAAAGGAGTGGGAGAGAAGGGACGAGTAGTGCATGACAAAGAGCACGACGAGCACGAGCGTGGCAAGCATGGTGGCATGGAAGAGTAGGTATGATGATGCCGACATGAGCTGCTTGGCGCCGGCCGCGTGCCGCAGCAGCAACGCCGCCCCGCCTCCATGTGGGATCCCACCATTGTTGAGGCCATGATACCAGGACACCACGCTGTTGTGCCACCACGCCCGCCACGTGCTCCCCCCCCCCCCCCCCGCACCTCCGCGCCACCTCCGTGTGGGGCCCGCCCTAGGTGAGGATGCACGTCGACAGCGTGAGCGAGGCTTCGCCCGCATTGGGGGCCTCCTGTGCCAGTGGCCGTGGCATTGGACCCACCGCGGCACGGCGTCACCACGCCCGCTGCGCGCTCCCCCCATGCCTCCACGCCACCTCCGTGTGTGGCCCGCCCTAGGTGAGGACGCACGCCGGCAGCGTGAGTGAGGCCCCGCCCGTGCTGGGAGCCTCCTATGCCAGTGGCCACTATGCCAGGCCCACCTGCCCACGCTAAAGCTACTGCGCCGCTACTGAGAGTGAGGGAGAGTGAGGGAGGGACTAGAGGAGCAAACAGCTGCTGCCGCCGGCCATTTACACGAGAGAGAGGGGAAGGAGCACCATTTTACATGAGAGGACCATGGTGGAGCCTAGCTCTGTTGATGCCTCTGTATCCTCCAGCATGCAAAGTACACTATCCTTGCATGCATGGCCATTTAATTTTTCATCTACCATGCATGCATGCAAAGCAAGCAAGGCCCCAGCAGCATGTATGCATGCGTACTAGCATGCGCACCAACCACCATGCTAATTAGGCACCGACCATGCATGTCGAGAATCCACCATCCCCTGCTACGCACCACCATCCATTTGCGTGCCGCGTACAATCACCAAGGCATCTATCTACTACCAAATGCATGGAGGAAGGCCGGTTGTGACGTGCTTCATCTAAACCGTGGAATTTCTATCTAACGCACCAACTAAACAGAACATACGTGGACACCCTGGGAGGCCACTGATTCAGCGTGCTTTCATATCTTTAATATCCTTTACATATATGCACCTTCACTGTCGGTTCTACTTACAAACCGATAGTGATATTAACTTTCACTGTCGGTTCTACTTAAAAATTGGCAGTGATGTCCATGCCCCCCTTTATAAAATAAACTGCCGACCACATACATTGATCCCACCCACCGACGAACTCTCACACTCTCATTTCTCATGTTTCACTCTCACTTCTCAAGAAATCCACTCTCTCTACGTGATTTGGTCATGGCTCCTGCATTTTTCAATGCTATTGATATGTTGTCTTCTCCTCTGTTGATCTATATTTATATTCATGTTTCTTTGCATTCTACATTTATATATATTCTTATTTATATTCTTATCTATATTTATTTGATCTATATTTATATTCATGTTTCTTTGCATTCTACATTTATATATATTCTTATTCCTTGCATTCGATCTATATTTAATTATGTTGCCACATTTTACTTGGAAGAATTTTTTTGCATATATTTTATGTTCATATTTTTTGGCATTTTATCGATCAGGGGGTATAAACAACGGATCTCCCCCACCACAAGAACCAGGTTTCCACCTTGGTGATGAGCCATTTGCTCCTAATGTGGCTATTCTACGGTTCTCTATTCCAGCTATTGTATGAAATATTTTCCAACATCTTTTGTTTTTTGATGCTAACAAATAAGTGTAATTAGTTTAATATCATTGTTGCATACATATAAGTCGCAGACTATATCCCCAATAGATTGGCTGTGGACAACACTTAGCTGGTTCTTTATCTCGAACATCATCGAGAACACGGCATCTAATGCAAGTGGTCAGTTATGGACGTGTGAACTCAGTTTTTCTATCCCTTTGAGGGGTGCAAATCATCGGAACTATATCCACGAGACGGGAAGACAGAGTCCGGATGTGATAAGCGCCCAATTCAGTGTCGTGTGCATCTGTTTAGAGGTACTTTTGACGTGTTTGCTATGATGTGCCTGATTTCTCGCACTTCAAGGCACTTGCTTTGAATGTTGGTGATATCCCCGTCCCGCAAGCAAGCGAATGGTTTGTGAGCTACAACCGTGCGGATATGGTAAAATGGTCACTATACCTGAGTCGTGGTTATTTGTTGTTTATTATTGTAATAACATTCTCTAATTTTTTTTCTTTTTCTCCGCATGCAGATTGTGCTCTAGGACCTTACCTATGCTGCATGTGGCTTGTGGGCTGTTCTAGACCAAGCTACAGAGCAACTCAGGTATGATTGAGACTTATGCAATGGTAACCATAGCCAGCTCACTATAGAAAGACGCCAGTACTACATAAGGATTACTAACAGGGACAGTGGTCGTTCAGTAGGTTACATCTATGGCCGACCATTCTTTCGGTGTTGTGAGTCACGAGAGAGTGCACTCATACGGGTATTGGACTTCATCATACAAGCAGATACATAATCCGTGACATTAATTACCATATATCACTACATAGGCATGTTAGTGTGCGTGGCCCGGTCGAACCCAGTAGTGATTCTGATAGTAATTAATATTTATTAGGTTGTTTCAAGGTCGTAGTTTAATTGGGTTCTAATTTTAATTTGTACGGCTTTGTGTGTTTAATTATTGTCATGCATGTAATTCGTGTAATATTTGTTGGGCAACTTGAAATATATATTCCGGTATAGTATTTGTCTCAAACTTTTTTTAGGCTTGCACATGCCACGTGTGAAGGAAACACCTAGTTTGGGATTTTTCGGAGATGGTTTGCTACTTTATGAGGTTTAATTGAATTTCCGCGCGACGACACCGTTTAATTATAGGTTAAACTGAGTCTACCCACGAAAACATCCGGAAGGGTGCTAAACTTTTACACAGGCTCTAATGTGCCCTAGAGATAAGAATTTTGTGGAGGTGGATAACAAAATCTATTGGGTCCAAGATGAAATTCATCCTCTTTTGTCTCATTCGGTACAGAGAAAAATATAATAAATAAAAAAACTAATCAAAAAAACCTTAGATCCTGTGTTGGGTCTTAATTTGGGTGTATATGCTTGCTAAAAAAATTTCATGCCATTTTGACATAGGCGGAGTATACATGCTTCACAGAGGTACATGTGCCCTTTCATCGAACCATGACTATAGACATAGGTTATTAAGGTTTCTATGGTTCATATGCATTCTAGTGTCGTATTAGTCTCAAACTTTTTCTTAGGCTTGTATGTGCCACGTGTGAAGGAAACACCAAGTTTGGGATTTTTCTGGAGATGGTTTGCTACTTTCTGAGGTTTAATTAAATTTCCATGCGACGAGACCGTTTAATTATAGGTTGAACTGAGTCTACCCACGAAAAGATCTGGAATGGTGCCAAACTTTTACACAGGCTCTAATGTGCTCTAGGGATAAGAATTTTGTGGAGGTGGATGACAAAATCTATTGGGTTCAAGATGAAATTCACCCTCTTTTGTCTCATTCGGCACAAAAAATATAATAAATAAAAAAACTTATCAGAAAACCTCAGATCCTGTGTGGGGTCTTTAATTTGGGTGTATATGCTTGCCAAAAAAATTTTAAGCTATTTTGACATAGGCGGAGTATACATGCTTCACAGAGGTACATATACCCTTTCATCAAACCATGACTATACACATAGGTTATCAAGATTTATTTGGTTCATACGCATTCCGATGTCGTATTGATCTCAAACTATTTCTTATGCTTGCACGTGCCACATGTGAACGAAACACCAAGTTTGCGATTTTTCGGAGATGGTTTGCTATTTTCTGAGGTTTAATTGAATTTTCGGACGACGAGACCATTTAATTATAGGTTGAACTGAGTCTACCCACAAAAAGATCTAAAATAGTGCCAAACTTTTACATGGGCTCTAATGTGCCTTAGGGATAAGAATTTTGTGGAGGTGGATGACAAAATCTATTGGGTCCAAAATGAAATTCACCCTCTTTTGTCTCATTCGGCACACAAAAAAATATAATAAATAAAAAACTGATCAGAAAAACCTAAGATCCTATGTGGGGTCTTAATTTGGGTGTACAAGCTTGCCAAAAAATTTCAAGCCATTTCGACATAGGAATACATATGCTTCTATTTATTCAGTATATAAAAGAAATTTGTTAATATATATAAACATCACTATCAGTTTCAAAAAACCGGCATTGATGAAAATAAACCGACAGTGATACTGGTTATCACTGTCGGTTTATTTTAAAAACTAGCAGTGATATTTAAAAAATTAAAAAAAATTTGTGCCAGCCCTCGGGTTCAAACTCGGGTCTCGGGCGACAGAGTTCAGAGACTTAACCGTTGCGCTAGTATAGGATGTGTGCTTAGGGTTATTTACTTTTTTCTTTTGACCTTAAGGCCGCTTAATAAATTATAAAATAGAACAAAAAAATTTGGGTCGCCTGGGACTCGAACACGGGTCTCGGGGGTTAAGTTGAGGAGTGTTAACCGCTGCGCCAGTAGGAGTTCGAAACAAAATGAAAAGTTATCCTACTTAACACCTAACTGCTACACCACATCACTACTGGTTTGGGGAATGACCCAGCAGTGATGTACCCCATCACTGTCGGTTTACAATTAAAACCTGCAGTGATGAGCTATTTCCCAAAGTAAATTAATAATTTATAAAAAAAAATTTGGGCCGCCTGGGACTCAAACACGGGTCTCGGGGGCTTGGTTGAAGGGTCTTAACCGTTGAGACAGTCGAAGGAGTTCGAAACAAAATGAAAAGTTATAATACTTAAGACCTAACTACTAAACCACATCACTGTCGGTTTGGAAAATGACCCGGCAGTGATGTACACCATCACTGTCGGTTTAGGGAGTTACCCAGCAGTGATATACCCCCATCATTGTTGGTTTTGACTTACAATCGGTAGTGATGAGATACTGGTATAAAAGAGGCATGGGTTGAAATTATCCAAATTCATTTCAACCCCACGCCAACCCCTCCCCTGCGCCGCCGAAGCTCCACCCCACGCCGTCCACCGCCCCACACCGGAGCACCACCCCATGCCGGAGCACCGCCCTAGGGGCACTGCCCCATGCCGTCCACTGCCCCAAGCTAGAGCACCGCACCGTCCTTGCCCTCGTTCGTCATCCACAACGCCGACCATGCCCCTCTTCCTTCCCGGTGAGTGCGTTCAGGAGCACTCCCACCGCCGAGGCCTTCAGGAGCGTGCGGACAGCTGCTTTTCCTCCCCCACGATGAGTGCATGGCTCACTACCCACTGTGTGTTTGATGAAATGTCCCACGGTGTTAGCGCCTCATAGTAGCGCTCATTCCTCCTGGTTCCTACCTTCCACCACCTATGGCTAGTAACATTGCTAATTTTTTTGTATCACCCACATCACAAATATAATCATGGTCATCTCAACTCCATCTTCCATGAGTATTAGTGGTCTCCTTAGACCACGTAGGCTCAGATGCCAGGTAAAGGAAAAAAAGCAGGGACCTCGGTGGCTTCGTGGATTGCTAGATAGAGCATGGGATGAGTAAAGTGACCGAGTCACAAGATGGCATAACATGGAGTGGTTGGGACAAGAAGAAAGTGACAAATATACACTGTGTTAGGAAAAATTAGTGTATGGGGAGCCCAGATCGATAATATATTGTATTGGGAGGAATGTACGGCACGTCGAGGATGGGAGCTTTAGCTCCACAAATGAACCCATGAGTGAACTCATCTAGAGGATCTCCTAGGTAACTGAGGAGGTGAGGCAAGGGACTCATCCTTCTAATAGGGAGAAAGATGTGCTCACCCAAGTACTCAGAACCAAGGAGCACCCTGGTCGCACTAGAGGAATCGGTGTTGTTCCTTGACTAGCATTCTCCCAAGAATCTAACACTTACAGAAGCCACTCGAGGGGTAGAATGGAACAGGAGGCAGAGTATTTGAGGCAACTAAAAGAGATGGAAGATAGAATGGAAGCACGGATTCAGGCGACTATTGAAGCGTGAGTCGAGCAAATTTTATTGTCCAAGGGCTTAGGAGTACCACAAAACCCTACTTCTACTACCTTTAGCCCACAGTTTAGGGGTCGCAGCAGCTACGGATCGACCCCGCTCGACGAAGAAGAGACGAATGTGTCTCATCTGGTGGACGGCATCACTGAACCTGTCAATGTCAAGTTGTACATCCGTCAGGAATGGACAAAGGACAAGGTGGCGCTTGGCCAGGCCTAGCCTATG
The DNA here is from genome assembly GCF_019320115.1 of Miscanthus floridulus. NCBI lineage: Eukaryota > Viridiplantae > Streptophyta > Magnoliopsida > Poales > Poaceae > Miscanthus > Miscanthus floridulus. The sequence goes on along the minus strand of NC_089580.1, from coordinate 89,794,265 downwards.
GGAGACAGGACAATTAATGGCCGCCCAATTCCACAGAGGTATGCTCACATCACCATTGATAGAATACTTGATAAGAAGTATAACAAGATACCCATTGAGTACCCCGTAGCGAAAGACAGGCCAAAACTTGGTCAAAACAAGGGTTCTCAAGTGGCCCGGCGCAAGCACTTCATTAAGCTTGACCATCAATTGTCCTCTAATGATGAGGATGACTGTGAGTCTTCGCCCACCCGTGATGATCACTCACCATCTCCCAATAGAGATCACTCCCCTCCTCATCCGGAGCCATCACCCCCAAGAAGACAGACATCTCCTTCTATTCCTCCTCGTCCGACTCCATCTTCATTAGCTCTAAGAAAAGAGACTCCTCGTCCTCCTCCATCTTCATTAGTGCCAGGAAAATAGAATTCTTGTCGTCATCCTCCTCCTCCTCCTCCTCCACCTCAGCCCAAAACAAGATCAAGGATATCCTTGCAGTCGCAGAAAAGATCCTTGGATTCAGTCACTAATGCTCCCAAAGTGGACCAACAAAAAAGACAAAAGGTCGTTCAGTCACAGCGTTACCACCTTGATGAAAGAAAAATTTATAGCACACATCTCGAAGGAAGATTGTGTTAGTTTGTTCAATCTCTATGCCTCACTGCCTTCGTATTTGTTGAAGTTCGAATTCAAAAGGCAAACACAGAATAAATACGCTACAACAAGAGAAGAAGAAATACACAATAAAGATTTAAGAAACATATAGAAGTATGTCGAAGACAACCCAGGATTAACCATGGAAGAGCCCGCGAACATCTATTATGATGTACAAGGGACGGGAACACCGGCAATGAAGTATGAAAGGGGCAATCTTTTGATTCCCGATCATGAGTATAAAAATCTGACAACATATATGCGTCAGTTACATGAATATTACATGGCTCAAGCAATAGAGACAGACGACTTTGGTTTTGAGCTTATTATCTATTTGCCACATGTTTTCCATTATCCTGAAGAAGAGAAGTTTGATGTCGAGTGGGAGTGCTTGTTCCAGCTATACAAAAAAACGTTCTCTCGATGTTCAAATGTTTGACGCTATGGACTATGTAAGTACCCTACACGCACGATATTACAATTAACTACTCTCTCGAGACACAAATTGTTAACTTTTGAGCACTTAACATGATTTTATGTAGGTGTATAGCAAAATTTTGCATTCTAAAGAGCAAATGGGATTACATAGGCTTCTTGGACCCCTTGCGAGTCAATGAGAGGACATGTCTAGGCCTCCATGGATGTGACGTGGAAGACCTGAAACAGAGATTGATTGTTGTTTTCGATGAATTCGCGATGAAGAACAAAACCCACATACTTCTAGCCTACAACTGCGAGTATGTGTTCTCGGCTTTTAATTTTATGCTTCTTTTTTCATTAAGATTATTCGATAATTAGGATTCTATGATTGCAGCAACCATTTCGTCTATATTTGTATCAATCTTGCTAAAAATCTGATTGAGGTGTGGGACACAAAGAAAAAACCATTTCATCATTTGGATGCACTGGTGGCAATGCTGAATTAGTAAGCGATCCTAATAACATATTATTTTCTGATCACACATACCGCTTTCTAATGTTTCTCCCTTTAATGTTGCTTAGTGTCCGAAGAAGACATATCGGTGGGACGTAGGTCCCATTCAAGGTTGTCGAAATAGAGAGGAAGTACCTATCACAGCCGGTAGGAAACAATGAATGTAATGTGAGCAATGCTTCGCTACATCGGTGAGAAATCGAAAGAAGTCAATAAGTTGGTATGTATAATCCCCATTTCATTTATGTCTGTTAATAATTCAACAAAATGATTTATTGTTCCTCTTTGGATATCATCTTTTTTGAACGATAGCGCAAGAAATATAACCACAAAAGGCTGTTAGACATGGAGATCGTCGCACTGCAATCGGAGCTGGCAAAATTTATCTTAGCCGAGGTATTGGAAAAAGATGGAGTATTTTCCATTGCACAATCCGTGAAGTATAAGGACCAATATGGCCCAGAGTGGCTTGCTAGATTATTGTAAGAAGTCCGAGAAGCATTACACAATCTGTGAAGTCCGAAAACATTTTTTTTATTTTGAGAGATCAAGATCTGGATAAGAACATTTGAATTGTAACCGTAACATTTGTAATGTTTAATATTGATGGACATGTCGTCTACGTAGTGTTTATAAAGCAAAACCCAATTCCACAGAAAAATATAAATTAAAATAAATTATAAAACAATAAAATACGAACGGGCCCTCACTACCGATTAGCAATAAACTGACAGTGTTGTCATAACCATCACTGCCGGTTAGCAACAAACCGGCATTGTTATCGTAACCATCACTGCCGGTTAGCAACAAATCGATAGTGTTGGCTTGCTCAACACTGCCGGCTTGAGCCATGAACCAACAGTAATGGTTACGACAACACTGCTGGTTTGAGCCATGAACCAACAGTGTAGGCTTGTTCAACACTGTTGGCTTGAGCCAAGAACCGACACTCTTGATGCAACATTCACTATCGGTTGGGACTACAAACCGACAGTGTTATTTAACTGGACACTGTCGGATGGACCCAGGAACCAATACTGTGCCTGTAGATCAATGTCGGTTTTTAAGAACCGACAGTGATGTCAACCCCCATCACTGTTGGTATGCCACTTCAGTTCAAAATTCGATAGTGAAAGGGGTTTTTAACCGACAGTGATGTCCATATCTAAGGTAGTGAGGAGTGGCCCTTATTCCTCCTCTCAACTATAAATACCCCTCACTCTAGGCTTGTTTGGTTCTCTAGTCTATGGACTAAAGTTTTAGTCCACTTTAGTCCATAAACTAAAAGTGGACTAAAATGGTGTTTGATTTCTTGAACTAAAATAGACTAAAGTCATTAAATGATGTGGAACAAAAGACCCTTTTATCCACTCTTTTACCCTGGGAGAGAGAGGACAATAAATGAGGGGCATGGGTATCCCTAACACCTTTTAGTCTATTTTAGTCCAATTTTGTTGACTAAATGACTAAAGGACTTTAGTCCACTTTTAGTCCAAATGTTTGGCTGTTTAGTCCAACTAAAGTGCAGATTTTAGTCCAAAATGCTTTAGTCCATGGGAGCCAAACAACCCTTCTCTCTCATTCAAGACACTCACACACAAGAGCTTCATTTCTCCATCCTATATTTTGTAGTTGTGTCCCTCTAGGTGTCTCCCACCTAGTTGTAGTATAGAAAAGAGGGAGAGAGGCAAGCCGAGAGCCGAGGAGGAGCCGGGTCTGTCGGATTCTCCTTGACTTTGTACCTCGGCGGTTGTAGCTAATCTTCTAGCTACATCCGGAATACTACTCTGGTATTTCAGGTTTATCTAATTAAATGAGATTAGTTTTTATCTCAAGATTATTCCTCGGATTCCCGCTTGCATCAAGTGCTCTAGTCTTTGCAAAACTAGAGTACTACTCTATAGATTAGGTGTGGTGCTTAGTCTTACGGATTACCTAGAGTTGCACCCAGCCCCGCGGATAGCTGTGGTAGCCCTAGGTGGTGACAGCCCTAACGGCCGACGTAGTCCACCACATTTGGATTGGTGTTTGTAGGACCGTAGTCGGAGCTTCATAGCCCCCTTCACATTCCCGTCCGTGGCTAGTGTTCTGATGTCCCGAAGAGAGTAACCTTAAAATAATCTGATCCTTGATTCTTTAGATTGGTTAGGAAATCTTAGGAAATTCCTCTCTACCCACAAAAACACATTTTCTTTGGACGACCTTGATTCTTGATTAGTACACTTCACGTTCCCCGTGAAAATCTATACCTAGAAATACTCTCGGGTGAAAGCTATAGCGGTATCCGTGCGCTTGCAGATTTATCTGTTGGCGTTAACAAATACCAATAATCATGATTTTGAGAGTTTATGCTAAAGAATTAAAGAAACTACTTTCAGCCACAGAATCACTTCTCTCATAGAATCAACTTCTATAGAGAATCAAAATCAGATGGAGCTCTCCCAAACAAGGCTATATTGTACTCTTGGTAGACATAGCGGCTTCTTGCAAAACTAAAGGCTAGAAACCCAAGGGTAGCCAATTGGATGCAAAGCAAATATTTTAAACTACTTGATCATTAGTATTAGTTTAGTTAGATGCCACTTTTGTTTGCAAACAAGTGGACTGCTCGAGTCCTCCGGCAACAAAATATCATTTTTTTCCTTTACTTTTTCTCTAAGTAAATCTCAGAATGAGCAAAATAGTTTCATATATGGCTCTTAAGCTACATTTTTTTGAGACGAAAGAAAAATTATATTAGATTATAGCTGAGTATATCATCACATTATAAACACTCTGGAATACACTAGGGGTCCGTTTGGTTCGCACCCAAACTTTGCCGCACCGCACCTTCCGCGCCGTAAGTTTGGCGTGTGTTTGGTTTGCTGCGGCAGTTGCGGCATTCCGCGGCCTCGCCATCGCGTGCCAGGGCATTTTTGCTGCCAAAACATGCTGCAAGTGCGGCGAACAAAATTGGTGACGCAAGTTTGGTGCCGCTGCAGCTCTGGCGTGGCATGCACTTGCTGCGAACCAAACGGACCCTTGGTATATCTAGAAACTGGCGCTCGGGGGTGGGTGTGCGGCGGCCGCTCGACGCTCACGCTCATGGACTCAGCGCGTTGCCACTTGCTCGTCGCAACGAGACCGGGGGCAGGTTGCTCACGTGAATCGCGAAGATGCGCTCAGCCTTGAGGCTGGGCAACCGGGAGGAGTTAGAAGAAGTGGAGAACTGTTGCTTGTTTGCTAGGCCAGATTTTGTATGGGATAATGCTGAGTACTGAAAAATTTTGAACCAGATTTTAGGGTAGTTTAGGTCTGCCCGGACTATCCATTAGGCTCGCCCCTGTCCATCATGCTCTTGAACTAAACACCATTAAAAGCTGGATCATCTTCTCCCACCCAACACTTTGTCCAACCAACCAAACACACCTTAAGTATACTTAAAAGTAAAATTTGTTGAAAAAAATCACAAAATAAGTTTTTAACTAAGATTATTTTTGATAGATCACATAGAAGAGAATATTCTGAAACTCCAATAATTCACGGTTAGCACTTCCAATATATCAAAAAACCTCCCCCGACTCTTCGTCTTTCCACTACACAAACACCCTCCCAATCCTCAAGTTGCTGTTGAAAATCGGTTCATTACGCATCTTAGGGCATGTTTGATGCACATGGCAAGTTACTAGTTGAGACTAATAATTAGCCTAAATTAGCTATAGTTAGGGAGCAACTAGTTGAAGACATTAGTTTACTTATTAGCTTTCTTGGTTGAATACACTTAGTTAATTTAGGCTATTGTAGCTAGCCAGCGATTAGCCCGCGTGCCCTTATTATTGTCGTCCTCTAGCTTCCTGGTTCATCACGCATCTTTTCTTTTTTTTTGCCGAAAGTCACTTTCTGGTTTTCCACCGCGTATAGGTCCGCTGGCAGGCTGGCTTCCTGTTACTAGATCGACAGAAGTATCCAGTCGTGTGACAATGAAAAAACTGGAACAAATCAGGGATGACCGAATCAATGGTGATGTGGCAACCAATTCATTTTTGAGAACACAATATTGGAAAAATCGTTGGCGGAAGATAAATATTTTGCTCCTAACTCATTTTAACTGGTTGCTAAACTCAAGGTTTTAGCAACTCTTATTTGAAGAAGCTCTGCGATGGTCCTAAACTTAATTCCCCTATATAATAGTATACTCCCTATGTCCTAAATTATCTGTCACTTTTAGTTTCCGTATCACAAGTTTAACTCGATTTGTATAAAATACGTGCAACATTTATGTCTCCAAATAAGTTTATTAAAAAAAACTAGATTCAAAGATCTTTTCAATGATACCAATTATATACCATAAATATTAATATTTTAATATATATTTTGTCAAAATTATTTCTCAGAAAACGAAAACGACAAATATTTTGGGATGGAGGGAGTATGGTGTATCCTAATAACCAACCTCCCCCTAAATATTTATCTCCTCTAACGGTTCCCTATCTTAAATAACATATACTCTCTGTCTTGCAATATAATTGATGCTAGAGCATCTCCAATATAAAATGTTAAATATAGAATGTGAGAGCATCTCCAATAGTTTAAAAAACCAATTGATAAATCAATAAATATTTTAAGCCACTAAAAAAGTAGGGACTTTGTTGGTTTTCTTAATTATTTCTAATATCTTGCTCCTAAAATATAGAGGTAGAAGACTCATTTAGGTACTTTCACTATCGTCAAGGGCTTAGTTTCATCCCTGAAGTTTCAAAATGATTAAATTTTTCTTTTGGACTTAGTTTCATCCCAAAACTATCAAATTGACCATTTGAGTACTTAAACTTTGTATTTCTCCAGCACTATCCACGATTTGAGATGGACAATCATGGTTACTACCATTGTTTTGTGGCGTGGTCCTAGCTATCGAATCAGATAGCACACTTTCAATATTTAAATCTATATTTTAAAATAAATATAAATATAGATCTAAATCCTCAAATATGAATTATTTTTTAGCTTATGGACAAGAACATATTACTTTTATCCTCTAAAGACTTTTTAAACCATCCACTAATGATGGTTTTATTTGAATATTATTTTTTATCTCCAACCAACTGTGCTATTGGAGCTGACTAGGTTGTGTGACGTTCTACATAGGATGAGGGAAGAAGTTGAGCTCAAAAAAGAAAAAGTATGAGGGTTGAAATGAACTTCGGTACTTTTATGATAAAATTGAGCCCAAAATGTAAATTTGAGAACTCAAATGGCCACTTTGATAACTCTAGGATGAAGCCAAACCCAAAAGTAAAGTTTGAGAACTAAAACAACTATTTTGAAAGTCCAGGGATGAAATGAGCCTTAGACAATAGTTAAAGGACCAAAATGACTATTCCTTTAGGATAGATTGTAATTTTGTCTTAGGAATCTCTCTAAATCACCCCAGCCAATTGTATACTTTCTTTCTCTCTTGTAAATTTTCATTGGACTCATATCCATTCTCCTTATTCTTCTACACGTCCTTCCATCTCCACATCGCCCGATTGGATATGCATGTGTATCTTTTCACGTGATTAGATCGATTTTCCCAAGTGTAGAAAGATTGAGACTTGAGATAAGGAGTTGTTGAGAGAGTTTTTTTAAACCTTGCTAACAAAATCAAGATTTTTTTAGACGCTAAGAAAATCAATATTGTGGGTGTGTTTTGGAAATAATTGGAGATGCTCTTATATAGGGAGAATGTTGGAACTTTGGAGGGTGATGTTTGTTGGATACATCAACCCTTAATTTTGACTAAAAGATTACTCCCTCCATCCCTAAATATTGTTGTTCTCGGTTCCCGAGAAATAACTTTGACTAATTTTATATAAAAAGATATTAATATTTATGGTACATAATTAATATTTCATGATAAATTTATTTAGAGATATAAATATTGCACATATTTTCTATAAATCTAGTCCAACTACGGCACGAAAACAAAAAACGATGATTATTTAGGGACGTGGGCAGTAGAATGGAAGGATGCTTAAAGGTATCAAAATGGGAATAAAAAAAGGAAAGTCAAGTTATTTCAAGGACCAAGGAACAGAATGCACACCAAGACTTTATAAAAAGGAAGGTGAATAAGAAAAGCAGGTATATAGAAAACAGAACCAAAATAAATTTTAAAGCAGGGCAAAAAAGAGAGGAGAAAACGAATTAGAATAAATAAAAGAGAAGAATCCCAAGTACACATTTTAGCTACCTGCACACCGCATCGCAGAGGCGAGAGAGAGAGAGAGAGCGCGCGCGCGCTGCGGCGGCGGCACAGCAGGGTAAGGCTGTGTTTACTCTGCGAAATTTGGGAATTTAGCTATCGTATTATTTTTGTTTTTATTTGATAATTATTATTTAATCTTGAATTAATTAGGTTTAAAATATTTATCTCGCAATTTTCAATTAAATTGTGTAATTAGTTTTTTCTGTCTATATTTAATGTTCTATATACATATTGTGAGATTGGATATGATGGCTCCTCTGACACTTTTTGAGAAGTAAACACAGCCTAACCATCAGACGCCGCAGACCCGCAGTAGAAGAGGAGGGCGAGACCAGGCCACCTATATATAGCTATCTCTTTCTCTATCCATCATCTTCTACATATATACGCAGTTATAATATTTGGCCAATTAGACAGAGATTAGAGAGGAGGGAAATTTTGTACAGGGAAGAGAGAGAGGGTAGTTCATGGGAAGGGTTTGATGTGATTGCGCTTTCTTTTCTCTTTGCTTCCTGGATCCAGCCGCCGCCGCCGCGTCCTCTCGTCGTTGATTCGGTGTTCTTGGATCGGATGCCTTCATCTGCCTAGGTACGTGCGCCGTTCCTTGCGTCGGGGGATTCATTTCTCGGATGGGTTCGGGGTTGGGGTTCTTGGATTGGCGAAGGGGAGGGGGATTCGTGTTACTGGCCTACTGGGTGGATGGGTTCATGAGGGGCTTATCAGATCTCAGCTCCTTGATCTGTTCTTCTTCGCGATTTCTCGCTCAATTCGTTTACCTCCTCCTGTTTTCTGCCCGCAGATCGGAGCAAGAGCAAGGCGCGCCGTGTAAATCCCGAGAGGAGGAGGAGTTGGAGGAGGAGGAGGAGGAGAGGGGATCGAGGCCGCTCCCGCCTTGCTTGTTCTTGCCGCGTACGGTTCTTTCAAGAACCCGCGGCGGGGATGGATCTGTACGACAAGAGGGAGGACATGGCGTTGCATGACGGGGACTCCTGCCTCGCGCCCCGGGCTTCGCGGGGCGGATGCGAGGTGGACTTACAGTGGGCGGATGGCCTCGTTGAAGGCGCCGGCCGGAAGCGGCGCGCCCCGGAAGACTTCGAGGACGAGGTCCAGGAAATGGACGAGGTGGATGGTGGCGGCAAGCGCAGCAAGCCGCCGTCGCCGCAACCGCACACACCAGATATTCGTGAAGCTCATGCCCCCGGCCGCCGCACCGTGGTGGCCGGTGGTGGGGAACACAGCGGTGGTGGGGGTGACCTCATAGGGGAAATCGGCTGGGACCTGTCCGTCAACTGCCTCCTCCGGCTGTCTCGGTCAGAGTATGGCTCAGTGGCATCGCTGAATCATGATTTCCGGTCTCTGGTGCGAGGAGGGGAGATCTACAGGCTGCGACGGCAGAATAACATCGCCGAGCATTGGGTGTACTTCTCCTGTAATGTTTTGGAGTGGGATGCCTATGACCCCTACCGCAAGCGTTGGATCTCGGTGCCCAAGATGCCGCCTGACGAGTGCTTCATGTGCTCGGACAAGGAGTCTTTGGCTGTGGGCACCGAGCTACTTGTGTTTGGGATGGCACACATTGTCTTCAGATACAGTGTACTGACAAACTCTTGGGCACGGGGCGAGGTGATGAATTCTCCTCGGTGTCTATTTGGGTCAGCAAGCATTGGGGAGAAGGCATATGTTGCTGGTGGCACTGATTCTCTTGGCAGGATCCTCAGCTCAGCAGAGCTGTACAACTCTGAGACGAATACTTGGACACCTCTTCCTAGCATGAATAAGGCACGGAAAAATTGCTCTGGGGTGTTCATGGATGGCAAGTTTTATGTGATTGGTGGTGTGACAAACAACAACATGATCTTGACCTGCGGTGAAGTGTACGATACGCAGAGCAAGACTTGGAGTGTGATTGAGAACATGTCTGGGGGTCTAAATGGAGTGAGCGGTGCACCCCCACTTGTTGCAGTGGTCAAGAACAAGCTGTATGCTGCTGATTATAGCGAGAAGGATGTGAAGAAGTATGACAAGCAGAATAATAACTGGATCACACTTGGTAAATTGCCCGAGCGATCTGTGTCCATGAATGGATGGGGCCTTGCATTCAGGGCATGTGGTGAGAGGCTTATTGTCATTGGTGGCCCAAGAACACCAGTTGGGGGCATGATTGAGCTAACCTCATGGACTCCTGATGACAAGCCACCTGTGTGGACTTTGATGGACAGACGGCCATCTGGAAATTTTGTGTATAATTGCGCTGTGATGGGCTGCTGAGTTCACTTCATCAAGGGTCTGCACAGTGATGTTTACAAAGAGAGGTATGCACAAAGGCAGGCCTGTTGAGTTTCAGTGCTCCTTCTTGAGTTTCTGCCTTTGACCTGGTAGCTGATGTTGTTGGCATCAGCAGAGCAGCAGCAGGATCTTGTAACCCTTGAGTTCATACATCAGTTTCCGCCCCAGCTAATCCATTTCTTTCATTTACATTTGGATCAGTCTTATGGTCTAGAAGATGATACCATGCAAAAGATGTCATACCAATAATCTAGAAACATTAAACTTCAGAAGAGGCCTTCCATCATTGATGATGACACAGCAAGTTTTCATATTCCCTTGTCTATGTCTGCAACAAAAGAAGTGACCATCTTGTTATTAGAGTATTCCTAATTTTTGAGTTATCATATATGTTGCACTTTGATGCCTTCTTTATGCATTTATTTGGCTGAATGACCTTGGGATGGGTTCCCGTTAAACTGTTTGAGTGGAGCATGATTACAAATTGGACTCCTGTTTGGAGTTTGGACCATTATCGCTTTCCCTTAAAATTAGATCAGATAAACCTCTGGAAAGTTATCCTATGGTACACAAGCAGGTATTGAATGCATTTATTTGATTCATTCAATTATGGTGGAATATTTTACTTTACCTTATCTGCTATGAGACCCTGTGCTTCTCATGCACTGGATTGCTTTATTTGAACTTTGCATACTTGATGGTTGCTTTGGTGGAAACAACTAAAAAAATTTGAATCTGTTGATGTTGTTTATGGAATGCTTTGGTTATTTGAAAAACATCAATCTGTTGATGTTGCTTATGGATGATTTTAGTTGTTATTTGTCTTGTAGGTTCATTATTAATGTTTTGTCTTACATGGTGAATAACCAAAGTATCATTTTGATGTCAAGGTTTTGAGTGAGGATGATACGAAAAATGAGATGTAGGTTCCTTTCTATATTATGAAATATATCCTTGTAATCACAGCCTTAATTATCACTCTAAATGCCACTACTCCCTCCATCCTAAAAAAAACTTGATGTTCTAGCTCTTAGATGATAGATTGGACCCTTATCTGCTTAAGATTACTGTCCGCATGCCTCCATGCATTCCTTTTAACGAGGGGTTTATTCCTTAATTAGCATGGTTCATCTTTAATAATTAGGAGTAGTGGGCAATTTCCATTAAACACTAATCTGTCCTAAAAAATCCTAAAATATCAAGTTTTTTGGGACGGTGGGAGTATAATTTTGCAGAATCAGATCGTCATTATTGAAACCCATAACTTCACGTGATTGTTCCTCTATTTCCTTTTCATTAGTCACATATGCACGACATGGTTTTCTGTGTAGCCACTTTTATTATGTCTTTGTGGCCTCTTTTGAGTGTTAGTCAAGGTGAAGCATAATGTTTATTTGATAACTGCTCTTTTACACCTTGCAGAAGCTGATGTTCATGAACTGAATACAAACAAAAATGTTTCATGACACTTAAACCAGTGATTGTTGTGATTGCCGGGGGACAAGTACCTCTTTGGGACTGTTCATTGTGTAACACCTAGGAAGACAAATTTGGCCGATGAATTCAAAATGAAACATGGATTACTTGTGGGCGTCATATTTTTTAAAATTTTTAAAGGACTTATATGATACATTTTTCCTTTGTGAAATGTGAATATATGATACCTAAGTTTGAAGGGCGACTATGGAGATAGAAGTCTTACATGCATTGTTAACCACTTGGGAATCATTCATTATTTACTAATATGGGCCAATAATAATGATTTGGTAGCTCTGCGTTGCTAAAATATCCAAACTATTGAAACTTTTTGCTACTATGCATAGTTTACCTAGAAAGCTATATTGTTATTACATTGTGACTTATCAGGATTTTATTATGTCAACTATTGACCAATATTGGTTTGATTAAACCTTTTGTTTCTTAAGAAAATTGTGTTAATATACATGGCTTAGGCTGTTCCTGATCAAACATTTCCTATAAGCTTAATATATACTAACTTGTAAATTTGTAAGCTTGTAGTTTGGGATATTAGCATAGTATAGGTTGTGTTTAGGGTTATCCTTTGGGATACCATTTCAGTGAGTAGATTGGTTATTGTATGACTAATCTTATATATAGAATAGTTTAATTAATTTTGAACTGGCAACTAGTGTTGTTAGATGTCAACCTCTTAAAGTAAGGCAGGACATATAACAAGTTTAGTATCATGTGCTAAGGCAGGACATATAACAAGTTTAGTATCATGTGCAATTCGGAAAGTAATCCTTAATTTTTCGAGAAAGGAAAAGGGCACTAGGTTTCACATCGCAATCTGAATTTCAAAAGATTTTGATTCCTTGTTCTTGATGGAATTCTGACTGGTTTGAGATGCCCACCTTTTTGTTTGACAAAACAAACTTGTATACTTGGATCTCTGTTGTTGGAGTCTGACTTGAGTACTGCAAATAATTTCCATGGGTTTCCTGGGCAGCACATGGTTGTTGAACCTGGTAGAATCAGGTGCTGTTCCATCACTGGTTGTTTGACTCGAGATTTCCTCTGTTTTACAGAATGAAACGGTGAACTGTTGCAGCTTTTCGCTTTTGTTACCGGTTTGTCCTGTGGGATGGAAATACTTTCTGACAGAGGAATGTATGCAAGTTGTGCATGTATGCATTGTTCTTGCGTGTGCCTTAAGGTTCTCGACTCAGATTTAGTGCCTTCCTGTGCTCTTTGCAACATGTGACAGATCGCATTTTATTTGGAATCATGTCTTTACTATTTTGAGATGAAGTTCAATCTTGTGCATAGTCGGTTATTGGAACAGCAAAGAAGGTGAATTCAAGGTGAACTGTTTACTGGAGCTATATGACTATGAAGTATGAAGTGCATCCTTCATCTTGTGTATCCCAGATAGTTTGCCTCTGTCACATCTTGCACTTCCAGTTTCTATTACACTTGATTCTGGAATGAAAATTTTACATCTCTGCAGCAGCTAATCATTTTCAGAATTTCTAGAGTTTTACGCTGTAGTGTGAACTCCTTTTTTTTTCCTTTTCTTTTGTGGGAGTCTTACCATGGCCCATAAGCACTCGATTGTCGCACATATATGGCTTTTTTTTTTGGGTAGCGCAGGAATATCTTAGTGGAGAATTTCATTGAAGATAGATTAAAAAGCGCTGCCTGGCGGAATATCAGGATTGAAATGTGTGTGAAAGGCAACATTGGATGGTCTGGTCTGGAAAAGTTGTTTTTGCGCTCTTGCACGGGCGTGGAGAAGAGACGCACGTAATAGCTGCTGTTTCTGGTTTTGGTTTCTCATCGTCAGCGTCACCATCTTTTTTGACTTACTAGCAAATATGCCCGGCGTTTTAACGGGAGAAAAAACATCAAATGGTAAGCCATGATAGTTACATATCTATTTATGTTCTATCCTTTTCATAAAATGTAAAATCTATAATTTATTTTATTGATAACCATGACATCCATGGTATTAGATAGTTAATACTTGTAATAATATGTAGCTTGGAGACATATTTATTTAATAATAAAATTATAAAGTGGTCAAAGCTTATCTTACTCTAATCTTACCTCTTAATATACCTTAATATTAAATTAAAACATGAAAAGTTTGTTGCTAGTTTTATTATTTTCTATTTAGTTCAGGATTCCTATTCAGCTTTCCAAACTGCCCAAGCTAATTAATAACCTATCAAACATCTCATGTAGAACTTGATAAACCAGGTCGAAATCTACAAGATGGGAAATTAGATAAACGTAGAATGCACGCCAAACATCAATATAGTATTATGCTATAGGTCTAGAGTTGTCCTGATGTCATCTCTTCTCGGTAAGAAGACTAAAGAAAAAAATTGTTTAAGTAGTGACATGAGAAAATTGAAGGATATCTCCTGCCAATTTTATTCTTTTATCTGAACCAAGCAGCATTTAATTTTTTCATACTATACTTAGCCAGTGGACAAGCACATGCAACACAAACGTATTTAAAAAGTTTTTGTTTAATAGAAGTAACAAGGAGATTTGTAAAAAGCGATTCATGTAACAAATAGAAAAAATATCCACCATGCACACACATGGTATGTGATCATGTTGAAAGCCCTAGTTTGGTTTTGAATAATTGATAAAATCTAGCACTAACCTTTATCATGAGTTGTGATATGAGCTAGCTTGGTGCAATCCAAGTAATTAAACAAGATGAGGTCCATGGTGATAAAGGTGAACATGTGTTGATGATCAAGCTCAACTTAGAAACGAAGAAAGAGAAAAATAAAAACCGAGATGATCAAGGCAAAGATATATGATAGGTTTTTGTTTTGCACTCAAGACACCACAGAGGGTGTGAGTGACTTAGGATCGATAGCCGTACTATAAAGATAAAAAATATTTAGCTAAATGGTTTATCAAGTGCCACTAGCAGACATGACTCGTGCATTGCATTTAGGAATCTAGTGTGCTAATTTTGACCCTTGTAAAATGCTAACACACGTGCACATAAATTCTACATTTTGTGGTTAGCAAGTTGGAAGCTAGAGCGAAGTGGTTGCGGACTTAGAAAATGAAAAGGAGGAGCTGGACAGCGATCGGATGATGGCCACGTCTTGACCGGACGCTGGGGCCGAGTCCGGTCAATTTTAAAAGTTGGCGCGAAGTCGGCTGAGGGTGGCAAGGCGCAACCGGATGCTGGCGCTGAGTGGATCAGTGCGTCCGGTCACATTCTGCAAAGGAGGCGTTTCGCGTGATCGGACGTGTAGGGGCTGAGTCCCTTCGGCGCTGACGTATGGTGACGTCAGCATCGAGGGCGTGCGTGTATGAATAGTGAGAGGACCAGACGCTAGGGCGCGTCAGGTCGCCTCTGACCTGACGTGTTCGGTCAAAGAAAACCAACTCTGGATGCTCTCTAGACTTGATCTAATGTCAAGTGATCTAGAGTCTGGTCGTTTCATCTGTGAGTCCGGTCATAACTTAACCCTGGGGCGCTTGTTCAGTTGACCGTTGGAGATCGACGCTCGGTATTCAAAGCACTAACACATGCACAAGATCCATGACCGTACGCTGGCTTGAGCACGTTCGGTCAACCCGATCGGCCTGTCTGGTCAGTACGCAGGGCGCCCATCCTTGGCTCTAACGATTCTATTCGTTTGGGGACGTCTATAAATAGTGTTTGGCCGACTCCAAGGCAACACTCTTAGCATTTTGACATTCCTAACATTCTTGTGAGCCTAAGCAAACACCTTCCACTGGTCTTCATCATTGATTCATCATCATAGTGAGATTGACAGTGATTTCAAGTGCATTTGCTTGAGTGATTGCATCTAGTGGCACTTGGGGATCGTTGTGGCTGCAGATTTCTTATTTCTCTTGGTGGTTGCCGTTACCTAGACGGCTTGGAGCAGTGGAGGAGTTTCGGCACGAGTTGGTGATTGTTCGTGGCCAGCTCCGGTGATTGTGAGGGGTCTTGTGCCTTCCCCGGCGGAGAGTCGAAAGGTAATTCTAGTGGATTGCTTGTGTCATTAAGTTATGTCACTTGTGGGTAGATTCTTGCGGTGTCCAATTGTGTGGACAAGGTTCGTGCAACATCTCTTAGATGTCGAACCACCAAGTGTTGGTCGACACAACGGGGACTAGCGTGCCGACAAGCACGTGAACCTTAGGAGAAAAATCGGTTGTCCCTTGCCCCTTGGTATTCTCCCAGTGATTGAATTGGTATTCGTCTTATGATTGGTTCACTCCTCTACGCAACGGTATAATCACGTTACTTACTCATTTACATTCCTGCAAATTAGTTGTAGCAAGCTTTTTAGTGTAGCTAGAATTGAGAGCTTGCTTTGTAGCTTAAGTTCATCTAGTGGAGCTCTTTAGTGTAGCAAGTTTGAGAGCTCTTAGTGAGTAGCAACTTAGCTCTTGTGTGTGCCTAGTGATTATAGCAACTAGAATTGTTTGGATAGGTGATTTGCAACCTTAGTAGAGCTAGAGCAAAATTGCATTACATCGTTTGTCATACTAATCAAATTGTTTTAGTAATCTTATAGATTTTTAAATAGGCTATTCACCCCCTCTAGCCATATTAGGACCTTTCAAGTGGTATCAGAGTCGTGGTCACCATTTGAGTAAGGCTTAACAACCTTGGTGCACAAAAGATGACTCAAGTTGTGTTCAACCATGTGGGGGGCAAAGCACCGTTCTTTGATGACATAAGCTATGATTATTGGAAGAGAAAGATGAAGATGTATCTTGGTTCTATCAATGATCAAGTGTGGAAAGTGACGGGGAATGACTGTGATTCTTGATCCCGACAATCACACCAACAATAATAAGGCCAACAAGTAATGCAATATAATGGCTCTCAACTCCATCTACAATGCCATTGATTCAAAGGTGTTTGAGCAAGTCAAGGATCTTGACCATGCTAGTGAAGTGTGGAAGAGATTGAAAGAAACATATGAGGGCACGATGGCGGTGAAGAGTGCTAAGCTATATATCCTCAAGGACAAGTTGACAAGCTTCAAGATGAAGGATGATGAGAGTATCCCAGAAATGTTTCATAGGCTCTAAGTGATTGTTAATGATTTGAAGACTTTGAGAGAGAAGATAAATGATGATGATGTCTCTTATCGGTTCTTGATGTGCTTACCTCCAAGATTTGAGACATTGAGATTGATCATCATAAGAGGAGGACTGAAGCAACTCACCCCTAACCAAGTAGTCGGTGATGTCATGATACAAGAGACATACCATGTGGAAAAGGAGGGGGTTGACAAGGAAGACAAGAAGGAGGATGAAGACGAGAAGAAGAAAAGTGTGGCATTCAAGGTTTCTATCTCATCCAAGAACAAGGGCAAGTCAAAGAAAGAAGCATCAAGTGAAGATAAAGACGCAAGTGACATTGATGATGAGGCCATGGCTCTTCTAGTGCGCAAGATGGGCAAATTTATGAAGAGAGGCTATGGTGCAAGAAACAGAAGAGATCACATGTAGGAGTATGTGAGAAGATGTTACAAGTGCAAGACCCCTGATCACATTATAGCAAATTGTCTCTATAATAGTGATAATGATGAGGATGTGAAGAAAAGCATAAGAAGGAGAAGAAAGAAAAGGAGAGGAAGGAGAAGAAGATGACCTTCCAAAAGAAGAAGGGTGGAGGCTATGTGGTCACTTGGGATAGTGATGGCTTTTTGGATAGTGATGGCTCTAGTGATGATGACAAGAAATCCATCAAGAAAGCACTAGCAAGCATTGCCATCAACAACAAGCCTTTCATCTTCGACACTCCATCGACATGCCTCATGGCAAAGCCTACCAAGGTAAAATATAATGTGAGTGATGATGATGAATGTGAAAGTGATGCTTGTAGGAGTGATGATGATGAGGAGGAGTACACCAAGGAGGAGCTCTTGGACATGTGTGAGCAAGTGTACACTTACTTTGAGATGAAGAGAAAGGAGTACAAAGAATTACGCAAGAAGATCAAATTTCTTGAGTAATCCTTTGATGAGCTCAATACCACTCATGAGAGGCTAATAGAAGCCCATGAGAAGCTTGGCAAAGCTCACTCTAAGCTTGAAAAGGCTCACTCTCTCATCGAGGAAGCCAAGAAGGAGCAAGTGATTGTGTCTTGTGATGTGGGACTAATATATGATATTATTGATGAATCCTTTTATAAGCCCATTGTTGTTGCTCTCACTAACCCTTCTTGTAGCACTACTACTTCTACTTCATCTTTGAGTGATGGTTTCACTTATGATGCCTCACTAATGGTGGAAAATGAGACCCTCAAGAAGGAGATGAATGAGCTCACTCGTGCCTTAGGCAATGCCTATGGTGGAGATGCCCGCTTGCTAAAGTGCTTGGGTAGCCAAAGGTTTTCTCTCAACAAAGAGGAATTAGGCTATACCTCCAAGAAAGGAAATGTAGCCTTTGTCACTCCCAAAGCTAGTTTTGTTAAGGGAAATAGTCGATTTTGCAATAGATGCAAGCAGGTTGGGCATATAGAGCAATATTACAAGACTAACAAGAACAAGCAACCTAATGTATCCTCAATTAGATTTGATTCTTGCTACATACTTGTTAAGGGTGCCAATGGTGTGAAGGCTAAGTTTATTGGTACACCAATTGTGGACCCAAAGAAGAAGGCCATTTGGGTACAAAGACCTTGTGACTAACCTTCAAGGACCCAAGCAAGTTTGAGTACCTAAAAAGAATTGATCTTCTTTTATAGGTCAATTATAAAGCCGAAGGAAGACATTGGGTGCTTGATAGTGGATGCACACAACACATGACCGATGATTCAAGGATGTTCAATTCAATCAATGCAAATGAGAGCAATGGGATTGATAGTATCACATTTGATGATAATGGCTAGGGATGAAAACGGTCGGAAACGGTCGAAAAACCTCTCAACTGTTTTCTACTTCTACATTTGAATACGAAAACGAAAACGAAAGCGGTAAAGCCGGACACAAAAACGAAGACGAACTTACGGAATATCAAAAATTTCGAAAACGAACTAATTCGAGCGAAATTATATCGAACACAGTCGGTATACGAAAAATCAATATGAAATATTGACCCATAGAACCAAGTACATAACAATTAACAAGTACAAAATAATTAACAAGTCCTACAACTTTCTTAAAAAGTATTTCCAAGATATGATTTTTTAAGGCAACAAGAGCTTGTACGCGATTAATATATCGCTGACTTTGTTTAATTTTTTTGAACATCTTCAAGACATCAAATGAAAAACTAAGAACTAAAAAGTTGTAGATCTCGTCGAGAGCTACAATTTTCATATAAAAATCATCTTCATCCTAGATTGTATGAAAAAGATATGATTTTTCTAAGGTTGGACTTGTAGTGGGCCAAATTTGGTTCAAACCGAATTTCAAATTTGGGATATTCCGAATTAAAAGTAGAAAAGTAGAAAACGGTCGAAAAAATGTCTAAACCGTTTTCGTTCCGATTTCGAATTTGATGTTCCGAATTTCGAACCGAATTCGAATTTGTCCGAAAATACGAATTCGATCGAATTAAATGTAGAAAACGATATGGTTCGGTACGGGATATTTCCGTACCGTTTTCATCCTTAATAATGGCAAAGGCAAGGTTAAAGGTCTTGGTAAGATTACAATATCAATTGACTTGAGCATTTGCAATGTGCTACTAGTAGAGAGCTTGAACTTCAACCAATTGCCGATAGCTCAATTGTGTGATATTAGTTTCAACTGCATATTTGGTGTGGATGATGTAGAGATCATAAGTGTAGATGGCTCTAACATAATATTCAAAGGATTTAGATATGAGAATCTATACTTGGTTGATTTCAATGCTAGAGAAGCTCAATTGTCAATATGTTTACTCACTAAGTCTAGCATGGGTTAGTTATGGCATAGAAGGCTTGGTCATATTGGAATGAATCAATTGAATAAGTTGATCAAATATGACTTAGTTAGAGGCTTGAAGGATATCACATTTGACAAAGATAAGCTTTGTAGTACATGTCAAGCCAGAAAGCAAGTTGGTAACACATATCCTAAGAAGAGCATAATGAGCACATCCAAGGCATTTGAGTTGTTACACACGGATTTGTTTGGACCAACTACATACACTAGCATTGGTGGAAATAAATATGAATTAATAATTATGGATGATTTCACTAGATATATATGTGTGTTCTTTCTTGTTGACAAGAGTGATGTATTTGCAACCTTCAAAACATTCATCAAGAGAATTCACAATGAGTTTGAAACAACCATCAAGAAAGTGAGAAGTGATAATGGTAGTGAGTTCAAGAATGCAAGATTTGATGATTTGTGTGATAAGTTTGAAATTATGCATCAATTCTTGGTCAAGTACACTCCACAATCAAATAGCCTAGTTGAGAGAAAGAATAGAACTTTGATTGACATGGCAAGATCAATGTTGAGTGAGTACAATGTGAGTCATTTATTTTGGGCTAAAGCAATCAACACGGCTTACTACTATAACAACCGCCTCTATTGTCACCCTATGATAGAGAAGACACCTTATGAGCTCTTGAATGGAAGAAAGCTCAATATTGCGTACTTTCGGGTGTTTGGTTGTAAATGCTACATTTTGAAGAAAGGCACAAGATTGAACAAGTTTGAGAAGAAATATGATGAATATTTCTTGCTTGGTTATTCCACTACTTGCAAGGCATATAGAGTTTAGAATTTGGCTAGTGGTACTCTTGAGGAGGTTCATGATGTGGAATTTGATGAAACCAATGGTTCCCAAGAGGAAGATGAGAATCTAGATGATGTGAGAGGCACTCAATTGGTCAATGCAATGAAAAACATGGATATTGGTGATATAAGACCTAGAGAGATGATTGATGTTGAAGATGACAACAATCAAGTGTGCAAGCTAGTGGTTCTCAAGATCAAAGTCAAGCAAGTGCTAGTGTTGACAAAGTACAAGATCAACAACAAGTGGCTAGCTCATCATCTCAACCAAATGATCAATCAAATACAAGCAATCAAGTGCAAGTGCTTCAACCAACCAATGTTGCAAGAGATCATCCATTGTACTTTATTATTGGTGATATCTCTAGAGGTGTACAAACAAGATCTAGATTGGCATCATTTTGTGAACATTTCTCATTTGTTTCATCCATTGAACCTAAGAAGATAGATGAAGCTTTGAAGGATGTTGATTAGGTAAATGCTATGCATGAAGAGCTAAATAACTTTACAAGAAATCAAGTATGGGAGTTAGTTGAGAGGCCTAAGGATCATAATGTGATTGGAACAAAGTGGGTCTTTTGGAACAAGCAAGATCAAAATAGGATAGTAGTAAGGAATAAAGCAAGATTAGTGGCTCAAGGTTATACTCAAGTTGAAGGTCTTGACTTTGGAGAAACATATGCCCCGGTTGCAAGATTGAAAGCAATTAGGATCTTGTTAGCCTATTTAAAGGTCCTTGTGTGGTTTTAGTAATTGAGTGACAACCTAGGTGGACTAGTTGTGTTTTTGTGAGATATACATGTGATTAGTCCATAGGTATATGTGTGTGAGCAACATATGCCATGAAGGTGAAAATGGCTTGGAGATGTTGCAAAGCTCACACATGTGATGATGGAGGAGCTCATTACAAATGAGACATGACATTGAGTCATGTGATCAAGGTGGAGAAGATCAAGACATGACTTGGCTTGATGGACCGGTTGCAAGCATGAAGGGCAAGTTGGAGGCTTTGGAGCGATGGACCGCTTGGCGGTGAAGCTTAACCAAGACTTGGCGCCGATGGACGAAGGCAACGGTGAAAAGCAAGTGAAGTCAAGATTGATGAACCAATATGATCACGTGATGATATGAAGTGGATCATATCATTGTTGATCGTGTTGGTGCATGTGTTGCATCGACATTGGAGGAGATGGAATGGAATACGCAAGGCAAAGGTATAACCTAGGGCATTTCATTTCACCGGTCATAGGTGTGTAGAGAAGTTTATGACCGGGTTTAGGATAGATAGCCGTACTATCAAGAATGGCAAACTTGTTTGCATATCGGTCATCTAGTGCCACTCGAGTGATCTAACTTTGCATCGTCGCTAGGATTGAGTGGCATGACAAGTTGAGTGGCTAATCCTTTGGAAAATGATTGTAAAAATGCTAAAACACATACACATGGTGGTGTTGGCACATTTACAAAGGAGAAGTTGGAGTTAATGTAGATCAACTCGGTGAAGGAACGGAGGGACACTGGCGCTGAAAGTGACCGGATGCTGGCAGGACACGTCTGATCAAGCTGACGTACGGTGACATAGGCAACGTAGAGAAGTTGGAGAAGGACCGGACGCTGATGCTACGTCCGATCATGACCGACTGGACGCGTCCGGTCGTGACTGGAACCTTACTAGAAACGACCGGACGCTGGGGTCATGCGTCCGGTCACTTCAAGCAGTGCGTTCGGTCATCTCTTGACCATTGAGATTGGGTGAACAACATTTGAAGCCAGTGACACATGGCAGGTATCGGGCGATCGGACGCTGGGGTCCTGCGTCCGGTCGATCTGACCAGAGCGTCCGATCACCCTGAGTTTTGCCCAGTGAAGGGGTAACGGCTAGTTTAGCCCATGGGGCTATAACTAGAAGGGTGTCTCAGCCATGGCTAGTGTTGAGCACCT
Source organism: Miscanthus floridulus (assembly GCF_019320115.1). Classification (NCBI taxonomy): domain Eukaryota; kingdom Viridiplantae; phylum Streptophyta; class Magnoliopsida; order Poales; family Poaceae; genus Miscanthus; species Miscanthus floridulus. The sequence goes on along the minus strand of NC_089580.1, from coordinate 89,772,043 downwards.
TGGAGACTTTGTGTCCATGCTTGTGAGTGCTTGGGAGCCCTCCATCTCATGTATGCTTGATAGTGATCATCCGATTGTGTGAGAGAGCGATTCTAGTGTGATTACATCATGAGGTTGCATCGAGTGGCACTAGGTGATCAAGTTGCAAGCCGATGGTGCTTGTTACTCTTGGAGGTTGCCACCTCCTAGATGGCTTGGTGGTGGTCTCCATCGAAGCCCGCAAGAAGCTTGTGCGGTGCTCCGAAGAAGAGCTTTGTGAGGGGCATTATGCTCGCCCTACGGGAGCCACAAAGAGTAACTCTAGTTGAGCGTGTCATTGAGCTACCCTTACTTATGTGGTATGTTCTTGTGGTGCCCAATGTGCAAGCTTGGCGGGTGATGCCAATTAGTCGCCGAACCACCAAGTGAGCGGTCGACACAACGGGTACATAGCGTGTTGGCAAGCACGTGAACCTCAGAAGAAAATCACCGTGTCAACCTTGTTCTTCCTGTTGGTTTTCAATTCCATTTACACAAGCTTGTGATTACTTTTATATACATTATGCTTGTGTAGTTGCTCTTGTAATTAGTTAGCTTGTGTAGCTCACTAGTTACCTTCTTGCTTGTGTAGCATAGAAGTAGCTCCTTTGTGTGGTTAATTTGGTTTGTGTAACCTTGTTAGTCATATTGTTTAGTTTGTATAGCTATGTATTTGCGCTCTCTAATTTGGCATTGGTTGCCTTATTATTGAGCATTGCTAGTGAGCTTAGTTGGTTTTGTGCTTTTGCTTACTAGCATGTGTAGGAGCTCCTTTATTGCTTGAAGTACTAGTGGCATAGGTTTGTGTGACCTTGCTCCTAGAATTAATTAGGTGAGCTCTAGCTAGCCCAACACCTTAATTGCTTAATTAGGATATTTGCAAGGTGCTAGAGAATATAGATAGAGGGGTGTAGTCTTAGCTAGACTGATAATTTTAATTCCGCATTTATTTCGGTAAGCCAACACGATTAATTTTAGTAACGACTATTCACCCCCTCTAGTCGCCATCTCGACCTTACACCTATGCTTGTGCCCACAACATCAAGTTGTACCAACTGGATATAAAGAGTGCATTTCTCAATGTGTACATCAATAAGCTTGTGTATGTTGAGCAACCTCCTAGTTTTGAAGATGAGAAGAAACCCAACCATGCTTACAAGTTGAGAAGGGCTTTGTATGGATTGAAACAAGCACCAAGAGCATGGTATGAGAGATTGAGGAATTTCTTACTCTCTAAGGGATTTAAGATGGAAAAGGTTGACACCACTCTCTTCACCAAGAAGCTAGGCAATGACTTGTTTGTATTACAAATCTATGTTAATGATATCATATTTGGATCAACCAATCAAGATTTTTGTGAGAAGTTTGGAAAGATGATGGCAAGTGAGTTTGAGATGTCTATGATTGGAGAGCTTAGTTACTTCCTTGGTCTTCAAATCAAGCAAATGAAGAATGACACATTTGTGAGTCAAGACAAGTACATCAAAGACATGCTCAAGAAGTTTGAAATGGATGATGCTAAGGCTATTAGTACACCAATGGGGACAAATGGAAGCTTGGATAGTGATGCTAGTGGCAACATATTGGATTAAAAGATGTATCGGTCTATGATTGGAAGCCTAATCTATGTGACCGCATCAAGGTCGGATATGATGTTTAGTGTATGCATGTGTGCTAGATTTCAAGCCTCACCTAGAGAGTCATTTGAAGGCAACAAAAAGAATATTGAGGTACTTGAAGTATACACAGAATGTTGGATTGTGGTATCCCAAAGGAGCAAGATTTGAGTTGATTGGATATTCGGACTCCGATTATGCGGGATGCAAAATTGAGAGAAAGAGCACATAGGACACATGTCAACTATTGGGAAGATCACTTGTGTCTCGGTCATCAAAGAAGCAAAATAGTGTAGCACTTTCAAACGCTGAAGCGGAGTATATTTCGGACGGTAGTTGTTGTGCTCAGTTACTTTGGATGAAGGCTACTTTGAGTGACTTTGGAATTAAATTCAAACAAGTGCCATTGCTATGTGATAATAAAAGTGTTGTGAAGCTCACCAACAACTCTATTCAACATTCAAGAACAAAGCACATAGATGTTTGCCATCATTTCATAAGAGATCACCAACAAAAATGGGACATTTGTATTGAGAGTGTGGGCATTGATGATCAACTTGCCGATATCTTCACCAAGCCATTTGATGAAAAGAGGTTTTGTAAGCTAAGGAATGAATTGAACATACTTGACTTCTCAAATATATGTTGATGCACCCCCACTAAATGACATGCCTCTCCTTCGAGCAAAGTAAGGTAAAGTTGATTGACATGTCATTCATCCATTGTTAAGAACTTGTGTAGTGCATCTAGTCATTCCTATCATATCTTAGGCTCATTCATGAAAATCAAATGAATTTGATGCTTGTATGGTACCACTATTGCTTATATGCTTTGAAATGATCTAGTGGTAGCATATGACATGTTTGTGGGCTTTGTGAACCTAGTGTTTGATCTAGAAAATGAGCTATAAGTGTTTAACTCAACATGGTGCATGATAACCCTTATTTGGAGGTGTGAAGAAGCTTGCCCTTGGATCAAACTGAGTTAAATATCTTTTGCAAGTGATCTAGATTGAACAAAATTAGGAAAATGATCCTCACTTCACATGGTTTCACCCCAACCTATCTAAAATTTGAGCTCACCTTTTGTGCTAATTGTTGACAAAGGGGAAAGAATTCACAAAGATAAGAGATAGGGAGAGCAAACAAATAAAATGACATTGTAAGGGGATCAATTAAAATATAAAGCACACAAGTAGGGGGAGCAAGTTCATAAACTTGTATGTTGCATTTGAACGTGCATTTACATATGTTTGCTTGCATGGCACAAGTTTTTAAATTCCCTATCCATGCTTGTGTGGTGTATGCTAGTAGTAACTTGAATGATGAATTAAAACTAGCATGCATAGAAAGAGTAACTAGACTTAGTGCTTATCATGTAAAACTAGACCCTTTCATATAATGTTGATCTCATGGGGTTTTCTAATTTTTGTGAATGTCTATTTACTAATGGTGCTAAGGATGGTGTATATTGGCAACTCCAATTGGTATCACGCTTCAAAGGTCCATTCTTTACACCTTAGCATCATTTGGTAGCTATTACTCTCCCAAACCTCTAATCCATGCATATGTGCAAGCTTTCAAATTCAAACTCTTAACACATATGTAGGGGGAGCTAATACTACCAATTTGGGTTGATGAAACTTGTCCATAACCTTTACACATGGTAATATGCTTGGGCAAGCAATATGAATCCAAAAAGATTTAATTGAATATCTTTGTAAATAGGTTGTCATCAATTACTAAAAAGGGAGAGATTGAAAGCTCTAGTTTGGTTTTGGATAATTGATGAAACCTAGCACTAACCTTTGTCATGAGTTGTGATATGAGCTAGGTTGGTGCAATTCAAGTAATTGAGCAAGATGAGGTCCATGGTGATGAAGGTGGACATGTGTTGATGATGATCAAGCTCAACTTGGAAAAGAAGAAAGAGAAAAATAAAAACCGAGATGATCAAGGCAAATGTATATGATAGGTTTTTGTTTTACACTCAAGACACCATAGAGGGTGTGAGTGACTTAGGATCGATAGCCATACTATAAAGAGGGAAAATCTTTAGCTAAATGGTTTATCGAGTGCCACTAGGTGGCACGACTCATGCATTGCATTTAGGAAACCTAGTGTGCTAATTTTGATCCTTGTAAAATGTTTTAAAAATGCTAACACACGTACACACAAGTTCTATACTTTGTGATTAGTAAGTTGGAAGCAAGGACGAAGTGGTTGCGGACTTAGAAAATGAAAAGGAGGAGCTGGACAGCGACCGGACGCTAGCCACGTCCTGACCAGACCCTAGGGGCCGAGTCCGGTCAATTTTAAAAGTTGGCGTGAAGTCGGCCGAGGGCGGCAAGGAGCGACCGGACGCTGGCGCTGAGTGGATCGACGCGTCCGGTCACATTCTTCAGAGGAGGCGTTTCGCGCGATTGGATGTGCAGGGGCTGAGTCTGGTCAGCGCTGATGTATGGTGATGTCAACATCGAGAGCGTGCGTGTATGAATAGTGAGAGGACCAGACGCTGGGGCGCGTTAGGTCACCTCTGACCTGACGCGTCTGGTCAAAGAAAACCAGCTCTGGATGCTCTCTGGACTTGATCTGATGCCAAGTGATCCAGAGTCCGGTCGTTTCATCTGTGAGTCCGATCATAACTTAACCCTAGGGCGCTTTTTTAGTTGACCGTTAGAGATCAACGCTCGGTATTCAAAGCACTGATACATGGCACGAGATCCATGACTGGACGCTGGCTCGGGCGCATCCGGTCAACCCGACCAGCGTGTCAGGTTAGTACGCAGGGCGTCCGTCCTTGGCTCTAATGGCTCTATTCGTCTAGGGACGTCTATAAATAGTGTTTTGACGGCTCCAAGGCAACACTCTTGGTATTTTGACATTCCTAACAACCTTGTGAGCCTAAGCAAACATCTTCCACTTATCTCCATCATTGATTCATCATCATAGTAAGATTGAGAGTGATTCCATGTGCATTTGCTTGAGTGATTGCATCTAGTGGCACTTGGGGATCGTTGTGGCTGCGGATTTCTTGTTTCTCTTGGTGGTTGCCGCCACTTAGACGGCTTAGAGCAGCAGAGTAGTTTCGGCACGAGTTGATGATTGTTCGTGGTCGGCTCCGGTGATTGTGAGGAGTCTTATGCCTTCCTCGGCGGAGAGCCGAAAGGTAACTCTAGTGGATTGCTCGTGTCATTGAGTTAACTCACTTGTGGGTAGGTTCTTGCGGTGTTCAATTGTGTACATGAGGTTCGTGCAACACCTCTTAGCCGCCAAACCACCAAGTGTTGGTCGACACAACGGGGACTAGCAAGCCGACAAAACGTGAACCTCGGAAGAAAAATCGGTTGTCTCTTACCCCTTGGTATTCTCCTGGTGATTGAATTGGTATTAATCTTATGATTGGTTCACTGCTCTACGCGACGATATAATCACCTTACTCATTTACATTCTCATAAACTAGTTGTATCAAGCTCTTTAGTGTAGCTAGAATTAATAGTTTGCTTTGTAGCTTAAGTTTATCTAGTGGAGCTCTTTAGTGTAGCAAGTTTGAGAGCTCTTAGAGAGTAGCAATGTAGCTCTTATGTGTGCCTAGTGATTATATCAACAATAATTGTTTGGATAGGTGGCTTGCAACCCTAGTAGAGCTAGAGTACAATTGCATTACGCCGTTTGTCATATTAATCAAATTACTCTAGTGATCTTATATATTTTTAAATAGGCTATTTATGTCGTATTAGGACCTTTCACATGTGCTAGCTCTCGTCGCCGTCTGGGCACGCGTTGCTGGTCGTCTGTCGCAAACACCATACCGTCCACGCTAGCGTTGACAGAAAACAACTTGGCCACCTACGCGAGTTCCGAGTTCCGACAATCCCTGTCTCGACCTCTTCTTCCATGTCGTCCCCGACTCGCCGGCGTAGCCCGTGTGCAAGCTCGTCAACATTGCGTGGGCACACACCCGCTCACTGCGCTCAAGCTTATCGCAAACCTCCATGGCGTGCCGCGGCCAAGTCCGACAGAGAAGGCTTTTCTACGCCGCCACGGTCTGGATGCACGAGCAACATCGTCCCAAGACGCTCGCCTGTAACCTTCCCACGCGCGCACGGCCAAAGCGTTGCCTCTCAGCCCGCCGCTGGAGCTCCCGTGCTTGCTGACTTTGTCAGCGCCGCGCTCTCCATCTCCAAGATAAAGTCCAAGAGATGCCAGTACAAAGGCCGGTGCTTTTATGAGCTTCCGTGTAGTATTTTATAGAAAGAAGAGTAGTCACATTCTCTACTGACCTGCTCTCCGTATGAGCTTCGGTGTAGTATGTAGTATTTGCTGAGAGAAGAAGTCGCGTTCGGATACGATACGACGCCGTTAGGCCGTCAGTTTCCAAAACAAATGCAAAACTGCACACGGACACAAATGAAGGAAAGGAAAATTATTAAAGGTTAGATCCAAACTGAACAGGATTTTGAAAAGTGGATTACCGGACAAAAAACCAGAATTCGAATAGAGACGAAAAAAATTATGGCAAAAATTTTGCCTCTTTAAAATTAGGTATAGATGTTTTTCTCAGCCAGTTTTTGAACTTCCGCTCTCGTCGGCGCAGCGCCGCAGCCCCATCTGCAACAGAAAGAAAAGCTGTATGTATACGTATCACGCTGCCAGGTTTGTTTGGCTACATATCAATCCATCCCAGTTTATGAGTTGGTGGGTATTGAGTGGATGTTTTCCATCCGACTACTTCTCAACCCATATAGATTAAGGTCGATTGATGTACAGCCCAGCAGTAGTGTAGTTTTGCTTGCAATGTAGTTTTTTTTTTTTGACAGCATTTGCAATTCTTAAATTTTCATGGTCCAGCTGAACGTGTTACTGAAGGGACTTGATGACGGACTAAAAGGGGGAGAGGGATGAATTAGACAACTTAATAAAAAATAATGATCTCTAAAGCCTACTTATCAAAATCTACGCAAGATACTATTTAGATGTGCACTATGCTATTTAGATGTGCACTATGCTTTTGCTAAGTAATGCTATCTTCACTATGAAAAAGTTATGCAATCTAGATTCTAATCCTATCAACTAGTCTATCAAGCTAAACTTGAAAAGGTAGGCACACAACCTAGAAAAATCTAGCAAAGTAATCAAGTGCGGAAATGTAAAGAAATGTAAAAGCGCTACAGAATGCAAACTGTTGATTTAGGTATCGAAAAGTTTATATTTCTCCTGGTCCTCGTTGGAGCCTCTCACAAAGATGGTCTCGCTAGGGCCAATCTCGGTGTTGGATAATTTTGTAGATTCCACTGGTCTTCACGCGCAAGTGGACTTCGTGTGGCCTTGTCTCGAACGGTTCCTCGTAGTCTTCACTATTGAGCTTCTAGCTCAAACGCTGCGAGCCTTGTTTCTTCTGGTCTAGATTCTAGTCCTATTAACTGGCCTAGGAAGCTAAACTAGGAAAAGTAATCACACAACAAAGGATGAAAACACAAGAGGTAGAGAATGCAAACTCCCATTGATAGTCGATTTAGGTATCCAGAAGCTAAACTGAATATATAGTCTCAGGGCAGCCAAGGGCACCTAGACAAATCCTTAAAGGACTACCTTGATACAAGGTACAATGGCTCAAAGGACGGTAACGTAGCACCCTGATAGATTTTAGGCTGTTTTGGCAATTCTCGTTAACTCCTAAGGTATTTTGAGGTCAGATCCATACCATTGAAAAGCTTATGCCCCTTGGCTATCCATGCATATGCAAAAATGTCAAAAACAGAGTCTTAATGCGACCGATTGGGCATCCAACTTAGCTTGGACACCCATGTTGCCCTTCTAAGTTGGTAGCCAAGGGGAAGGGTGTCCTAAAGTCCAAGATGGACCCGAACCTGATACTAATTGGGTTTCCTTGTGGTGTTTTAAACTTGGTTTGAGCATGCTTTAACTTGATTTAGGGTCGAAAGGGTGATTACCAGGCTAAGGCAACACCTCACCAACTGATAGAAACAATAGGAACATGTCATGATAATTTGGAGGTCTTGCCACCATGATATTGACGTGAAACTAAATTCATTTGAAAGTCCATTAAACACTCATGTACCAATCACACTCCGAATGAAAGAGTTATGGTCTTCCTAATCAAATAGTGTCGAGCTACCAACAAACTCAATGTTTGGTTTTGTTGAGCATTCACTCCAAGATCAGTATTGTACGTGGTGTATCCACACTACATCTGTTGTAGAGGCCTCATCATCGTTCTTCCTAAGCAAAATAAAAATAATGGCATTTCGTAATAACACGTTCTTATATCATGATGCAAACATAGAAATGAGTTCACTTTATTTTTAACTTTCAAGGTCGTATCTAAAGGCTGAATGTACTCATCATATATGTCCGAGCTTGGTGTGGAGCTATTACGGCTTGATGCGGGGATAAGGAGACCCTTTCCTCAAACCAAGCCATGTTGCCGAGGGCAACACAGATCTCAAAACACTGCTCCGGTGTAAGGAACAAAACTGAGCACCTGGTAATCGTTGATAAGCTTTGTCAGACACTCAGACGTGACGGAGAACTCCGATTTCTCATCCTGCTATAGATTGCTGAGCAAACTTACAATTGGTAAAATTTCTCTCCCTTAAGTACGAACTAATAATGCCACATTGGGCCAGATACAAGCGGATTGGGCTTCCGGGTCCTGCCGGGCCGAGCGGACAGGCCTGCTTGAGTTCCTGGAGACGTTTGTCTTTGTCGAACGGTCAATAGTTTTTTTTTTGAGGGATTGTCGAACGGTGAATAGTGGTAACACAAGAATGACGGCACACCATCGGCTGCCTCGCCGGGACGGAACCGTTGTTGGGGCCTGGGGGAATGCGCTATAACGTGTGGTTGTCGTCTGAACCATCAGTCTTTTGAGCAGGCACAGCATCCACTTCTTATGGAAACAGCAACAAAGCTAGTCGCTACCGCTAGTGAGCCGCTTCCGTTGGTACTCAGTTCTAATGTTGCCCAGCCCAGCATGTCCAGAAACTTTAGCAGTTTACTACGAAAACATGGAAGCATCAGCCTCAATATTACGACCTTCATTCATTTTGCATGGTTCAGCTCAACTGCCAGTCTACATTGCTTGCATACAGTAGCGAGCACACAAATATGTCTGATACATGAACCTCCTTTTTCTGAACAATCAACAGTGTATCGAACCATGCCCATCATTGGATCACTCAGCCACTCAGGGCTTCGACCAACCCTGATCTATGACACAATCTATTCGTGACAAATTACTGATTCAGTAGAGGCAATGTTCTCCTCAATTTGACCAAATTCCTTCAGATTATTACAATTACTAGTTTCATTTACGGGACAGCAAATACGAGTAGAAGCCATTAAGTACAAACTTAGCAGTACGAGCT